>NC_080081.1:16790565-17090565 GCF_949987535.1 Balaenoptera acutorostrata
TAAATGTCCAAGAGCCTCCTTCAAGATATTTCATCTGGCTTTTTGCCTGTGTGTTCTCATTAATGCCATAGATTACCATGTAGTTAAACTGCTCAGTACACATGCCTAGGATTTATTCCCATAGAATATGTGAAGTGTTTTGTAATATTGGAGAGATGAAGTGAATCTTTATAAAATGAAAACAAGGGCAGCATGATAAGAGTTGGGAAGTGGAGAAAGCTAATGAGGAAAAAAATGAGAAAACATCACTTAGCTTCCTAGCAGCCAGAGGGAAAAGACAAAGTGTTGAACTGAATAATTCTCATTTGATAAATGATGCCAAATCACTAGAAATAGCCGATATGTCTTAGTTCTGAACTCAGAAAAATATATCACATGTATTATAAATGAGATAGAAGTTCATAATAAACTCTCATGATGTATAAGCAACAATAAATGAAGCCGTGTCCTTCACCATTTCATATACTCTCCAGGTAAAAGGCAAGGTTCAGTATTCAATTGTAGTTCTGAGAAGACATTTCTATGTGGGAAGAGTTAATGTAATGTACTAAATGCCTACCTCTTTCTCATGATCTGAGCTGATAAAAAGGTGAGAATTAGAGAACCTCAGGAAATAAATGGCTAGTCTGTCCTTATCTGGAGCAGCAATTGTCTCCGTAGGTTTTCTGATGGGAATCGTTCAAGTGTAGATGTTCTGTCTTATTGATTGAAAGGCAACCCACATGCTTTAGAATTTAGGCATGACTGACATTTGATAATATAATTAAAGAGCTGAACTAGTGTTTCTTATCCCTGGAGGTCTGTTGTAGGAATACCTTCAGGCAGGACCAAGACTTTTCTCAAAAAGCCTTTTCAGAGAAGCACAAATGCTATAAAACAATGCAAAATAAATCCTAGTGTTGCCTATCATTAAGAATAGACAATATAAATTTAGTTAAGGAAATGGAGGTACCAGAGGTTACCAGAAGGCTGCCTTTATCATGATTGTGACCTTGATAGGATTCATTATTCAGCATGATTGCATCATCATTCATGAATCTACGAATCAGGTTTCTCATTCATAAATTTCATAAATTCTGTGCATAGTAAATTTCTGTGTGCTCAAATGTTTACATACAAATTCATGTAATTTGGTCTCATGCATTTTTTCTCAAATCTGTTTACCGCTCCTACAAGCACAAGGTTATATGCTAAATCTCTGGCTCATTAAAAAAGCAATAATATGCTTATTGTGTTGGTGAATGTTGAGAATGTGTTTATTTGTTCTTTTAGCCAGTAATGAAGAGGTTCAATAAGATGACTACAGCAAGGATCCTAGTCTTAGAAATTTAGACAAATAAAAAGATATCAAAGATATTTTCAATATGGTTTTAACAGTATCTCAATTCTTAAACTGAAAATACTTATAAACAAACAAAAATAAAATCATATTTTAGTAAAAATTAAGATTTCTTGATAAGAGGGTTAAACAATACATAGAGATACAGCAAGATTCATGAAAATGTATTAAATCTTTTATTAAAATAATGCATGTGGCATGCAGTGAATTCTGCTGGTTATTAAAACTAGTTCTTATTTCATTCCTCAAACTAATACCTGCCCTAATTTTGGATATATTTTTCCCTTTTAAATGGACTTTATTTCTTAGAACAGTTTTAACTTCACAGTCAACTTGAGCACAAAGTACAGAGGGAGTTCCCATATACCGCCCTACCTTCCACAAACTCACATCCGCTCCCACTATGAACATCCAGCACCAGAGGAGTACATTTGTTGCAATGGATGAAGCTACATTGATGCATCATTATCACCCAAAGTCCATACTTTAGAGTTCACTCTTGGTGTTATACATGCTATGGGTTTTGACGAGTGTATAATGACATGTATTCACCATTACTGTAACAGAATAGTTTCACTGCCCTAAAAATCCTTTGTGTTCCACCTATTCATTCCTCCTTCCCCACTAACCCCTGGTAACCACTGATCTTTTTACTGTCTCCATAGTTTTGCTGTTTCCAGAATGTCATATAGTTGGAGTCATACACTGTGTAGCCTTTTATTATTGGCTTATTTCACTTTGTAATGTTCAATTAAGTTCCCTCCATGTCTTTTCATGGTTCAATAGCTCACTTCTTTCTGGCACTGAATAATATTCCATGGTTTGGTTGTACCACAGTTCATTTATCCATTCACCTACTGAATGACATCTTGGTTGCATCCAAGTTTTGGCAATTATGAAAAAGCTGGTATAAAATCTGTGTGTAGGTTTTGTTATGGATTTAAGTTTTCAACTCCTTTAGGTAAGTGCCAAAGAATGTGATTGCTGTATCATATGGTAAGAGTAATTTTGGCTCTACCGTTTTGCATTCCCACTAGCAATGAACGAGAGTTTCTTCTATTCCACATCTTTGCCAGCTTTTGGCATTGTCACTGTTCTGGATTTTGGCCATTCTTATAGGTATATAGTGGTATCTTACAGTTTTAATTTGCATTCCCTGATGACATATGATGTGGAGCGTGCTTTCATATGCTTATTTGCCTTCTGTATATTATCTTTGGTAAGGTGTCTATTCAGATTTTTGTATATTTTGGATAACAGTCCTTTATCAGATATGTCTTTGCAAATATTCTCTGCCAGTCTGTGGCCTGTCTCTTCATTCCCTTGACATTGTATTTCACAGAGCAGAAATTTTTAATTTTAATGTTCAGCTTATCAATTATTTCTTTCATGAATTGTACTTTCGATGTTGTATCTAAAAAGTCATCACCATATCCAAGGTCATCTAGATTTTCTCCTATGTTATCGTCTTTGAGTTTTATAGTTTTGTGTTTTACATTTAGGTTTATGAGCCAGTTCGAGTTAATTTTTGTGAAGGGTCTAAGGTCTGTGTCTAGTTTTAGCTTTTGGAATGTGGATGTCTGGTTGTTTCAACACAATGTGTGGAAAAGATTATATTTTTTTTCACTGTATCACCCTTGCTCCTTTGTCAAAAACCAGTTGATTATCTTTATGTGGGTCTATTTCTGGGCTCTTTATTGTGTACATTGATCTATTTATTCTTTTGCCAATACCACACTGTCTTGATTATTGTAGTGGGATATTTTTAAATAAAAGGAAAGAAGTTATGGGAACACGATAAAGCAAAGGTTACAACAGAGGTAGAAATTATTGCATGATTTCTACACATAGATTAAAGGTCTATGTGTAAATATCCTGAATGATTCTCTTTAACTTTTAAGTCAAAAAATTTAGTGATTCCCATCTCTCCCATTTATTGTCCTAATTCTTTCCTATCTCATAGAAAAATTTCACAAATATATTCGTTTATGCTTGTTGGCTCCCGATTCAACTTCTCTACTCTCTTGTTTTTCCAACAGTTTTAGTTTGAAATACTTCAGACCTATATAAAAACTGGAAAGTTAGTACAATGAATAGTGTACATATGCATATAGCCATCACTTAGAATCACCAATTAACATTTTTCTACATTTGCTTTCTCTTTGTCTCTTTTTCTCTGGCTCACACAGTGTTAATTTTGCTAAACTATTTGAAAGTAAGTTGCAACTATCATAACATTTCACCCCTAAATACCTTGCCATGTATGTTCTAAGAAACGGTATATTCTCCTATGTAACTACAACACTATAACTGTACCAGAGAAAATTAGAAATAATTCAGTAGTATTACCTAATATGCAGTTCTTTAAAACAAATGAATAAACAAAACAAATCAGTAGTAGACTTATATATACAGAGAGAAAACTGATGGTTGCCAGAGGGGAGAAATAGGTGAAGGGGATTAAGAGATACAAACTTCCAGTTATAAAATAAGTCATGGGATATAATATATAGCATAAAGAATACAGTCAATAATACTGTAATAATTTTGTATGGTGGCAAATGGTTACTGGACTTGTTGTGATGATTAGTTTGTAACCTTTATGAATGTTGGATCACTATGTTGTACAACTAAAACTAACAATGTTGTATATCAACTATACGTCAATTAAAAACATGTAAGAAAAAAGGTTAAGGCAAGACGGAAAAGAAAATGAATTCAAAAGTACTAATTGATTTCCCTAAATTGTGGGATAGAACATTTACAGTTCATAGTGAAGATTTGTGTGGACTTTTGAAAAGTCTCTGTCTTCACCTTAAATGTCATTTGGCTTTTGGGTCTTTGGAAACAGAAGCAACATTTCGTTAGGTGTTTTTCCCTATTTCTAGGGGAAAAAAAGCTTATCTTGGGAAGTATTTCTCAAGAGAAATAACTTAAAAAGCAAACAAAATAAAGCAACTCCTCTCTCCCCCACCAAAAGAAATTATTCACTCTGAAAATGAGTAGTGATGCCAAAAGAGATCAGAAATAGACATTGCATATATGCTTATATATACAAATATGTTCAAGTTTAAAAAATTTCCCATTCATATAAGTTGATCCTTATTGACTTGTTTAAGTAATTAATATTTTTGCTTGAAGTGACATAATTTCATCACCAAATTAAAACTTTTAAAAAAACTATCATCCATATTTTCTCCTTGAAAATTCAAGTTCATAAAATTTGTGGACCTTATCAGTTTAAATGGTTCTTTAATTAGTAATTCAAAAAGAAGACTGTGTGGGAAGAAATTGATACCACTGTTGATCATTACTTGATTTTCAGTCATAAACTAGAAAGGGACACTTTTATTATTGATGTGGATGCTTCCAGAAATTTGTGTTTTTTTGTTTTTTTTTTTTTACAATTTCCTCACCATTTTGAAAGTGAATGTCTTCAAATTAGGGTTACTAAATAAATCACTGTTCTACAAAAAATAAAACCCAAATGTCTCAATTTTCTAATTTTGGTCCATTTCTGTTGAATAATATAAAGGGAAGTGAGCCTATTACCATGTGTCTGGTAAGTTTTTGTAGCATCTTAGAGAGTCAAGCAGTTGGGCGTGCCAAGCTCACACAATTTCATGGCAGTAAGTCAGTAGGTGTGGTCAGAATGCCTGGTATGAGTGAAAAGAACCATAATGAATACAGTTCCCATCCCTTGAACACTGACCCTACGTTCTAATTTTGAAAAATAAAATCCAGCTGCATAACTGACTACCGACACACTGTCCAGGCTACTTTGATTCTTCCTCTTCCTTGGGAGGAGAGAACCATGTGTCTTCTCTGAGCCATTGGCCCATGTTATTAAAGAAAAACACAATTAAATCTGTTCCAGCACAAATTTACAGTTGCCCATAACATAACCCATGTGATTGTGTCTGTGGAAACAGGAGCAAAATCCAGTTAAAGTGAATGTTTTTTCCTATTTCAAGGAAAATGTATATCTTCTTAGGTAATATTTCCCAAGAGGAGTAATTTGAAAAAACAAGTAGCCCCTCCCCCTATTTGTCACTGTGTAACTAACAATACTAATAAATGTAAGAAATAGTTACTGTTGAATATACATATGCAAATACTATATTCTCAGGCAGATATGTGCTACGTAATCCTTGACCTGTTTTACTTACTCATTACAGCAAAATTAATCCTACATTTTTTTCCTGAGAAAATGATAAAATATTAAGCCGTGCTGCTCTTATTCACTTAATTAACTCATTAAACACTGTTTTATTTTGCAGCTCTATACTCTGGGAGCTAAGGAATATTTCAGCTTGCTTTTGTTGCATAACAAAGCACCTCAAACACTAGTGGCTTAAAACAGCAACATTTTTTGCCAGCAATTCTGTGGGTCAGCGGGGCGGTTTTGATCTGGGCCAGCTTGGTTAAGGCTGGATCATGTAGGAAGCATCGCTCATATGTCTATGCCCATACCTGATACAGCAGAGCCTTTCCTCACATGGTATATCATTCTGGAGGGGGTCAGCCTGGGCCAGCTGACATGGTGACAAAGGAGTTCCCAGCAGCAAAGAAAGAGCCAGCAAGATGTAAGCAGAGGATAAATTCCTCTGCTGAATCACATCTGTTAAGGCCTCGCAAACCATCATGAGTCACATGAGCAAGTCAAACAGCAGAGAAATAGACTGCATATCTTGACTGGAATTCATGGAAAATATTGTGGCTGGGTTTTTGTTATTGTTCTTGTTTTTTAAGTACCACAGGGAAATGTGGAGAAAGAAACAAAGGGAAGAGAAGCCACACTTCCATTTTTCTTTTCCTTAAACATGTAGGCTTCTTTGTAATTGGAATTGACACGGCTTTGGGTTGGAGTGGAAGGGAGGGGGGATTCTCTGAGCTGCAGATATAAACAGATTTATGGGAATCTGCAATCTAGCTAAGATCAGGGAGTAAGCTCCTAAATTAGCACTTGAAATTTCTGATGTTAAGAAGAGATACCTCTGCCCCACTCAATACAACCATACAGAAATTATGTCTTTAAGACATAGAGTTGCCCTTGGCAGCCAACATCAAGCTGGGCCTCCAGTGGATTCCCAGAAGTTCTTGCTGCAAACCCCAGGAGGTGACATCTTCTGGTCTTTACCCTACTGCTAACTATTCCATCCAAATGGCTCAGTGCTGCTAAATCCATAACTACTACCTAACTTGACCACACAGACCAGAAGGTTGCTGGGATGCTTCTGCAATGGTCAGCCCTTTCCAGGAAGGGGATGAGGAAGAGCTGTAACACGGGAAATGAGCATTCTGTGTCACGAGGCCACTCCACTACTCAGCCTTCCCCTGGCCAGATTGTGATGAGAGTTGTAGAGAAGGAAAGCATACTGGATTCTAGGTCTTTGTGCCTTGATACAGCTCAAAAAGATATAAATGTTTGTTCTGTAAGCATGCTTATATGTTTTTTAAAGAAATAGATATAGTTACTTCCCACCTGAAAGTGATACTGGATTGGCTGGGATACAAACTGAGTATAATAGGATATAAATAGAAATCAGATTTTAGGGCTGTAGGTGTGGGAGAGATCTGGAAAATCTGGATGACAACCATAAAAATAGAGTGGTGTCAGCATTATTCTGGCTTTGCTTTGGGTGAGAAGCTTTAATAACACATACCCATTTCATCTTTTCTGTAAACCAGAATGGTAGGTGTGATCTTAATGGTACTTGTAAGGCATTAGGCTTGGGTTTTCATGGGGGTAAAAGGTAAAGTGGCCACAAGGAGACCTTTGCCTGTTAGCATCCAGCAATACCTCCTTGTCCACCTGTAGCCTTCTTTCCCAGGGTGTGGCTATTATACCTGCAGCCTCAGGCTCAGAATGCCTTGGTGCCAAAGGAAAATTACTTGATGTGATGTTCTTCCTAGATTTTTACTGTAGTTATCATAAATTAAACATAAATAACCAATCAATTCTTCCATACAGTGACTAAGTTTCTCATTCTTGTACCTAGTGTTCTACTTTGTTCCCTTGACACTTGGTGCCTTTGTGTAATCTGTCTGATCCTCTGACCCCTCTATGACTGGAGGCTTCTTCATCTCCCTTCAGAGATTAGTCCCTGAACCCCAACGTTGAAGCCGAGGTCCAGCTACTTGCTCTCAGACTTGATTCCTTCTGCTTGCTTGCCTTGGATTCTGAAGATGCTTAGCTCTTTCCCTCCATTACTCTTTTCAGGAATTCCAGAACATGCTGCATGTACGATTACCCTTTACTCAAATTGTTTTCCTGAACTATATCACTGTTTATAGTATTTATTGCCAGATATCATCAAAGTGTTTTGTCTAGAGGATGGGTCTCTTTCCAGTGTTCCAAGCTTGCTCAGTTCTTGTGTCACCTTCTTCATTCTTGGGCCTGGGTTGGGAGTCAGAGGATCTGGTTCAGGTGTGGGGTTTGCCCCATCTGTCTGTGCTTGCCGCAATTAATCTCTAAGATGGGGGCTGTCAAGATATATAGGAGCACCACATTTGTATCTTCACTAGTTATATGCAGAAAAATGTTGATGAAACCAGAGAAGTGTATTTTGCAGGGAACTGTGATTCAGGGAGAATACTCAGAATGTTAAAAGAACAAAGGAATTAGTTCTGAATCATGAAAGAGAAAACATACCTTTTCAAAAATGAATGCAATAACCCTGTAAAGAAGGTGTTTTTTGCTCTTTCAAAAGCGCAGATAATTTACAATAAACCCAGCTAATTAAAAAAATTTAGGGGATTCTAGCTATTAATTAGCTTATATTTTATTTCATTAATTTCACATAAATGCCTTTTCAGATCACTCATGACCTAGAAGAGTGGTCTAAGGTATTTACAAATTGGATGGATCACTTGCACACTATTAAAGTGATCAATGTTGCCTTGAACTCTTTACTTGTTCCCATGACTACCATATAAATTTCCCAGCAGTCATTTAAATGGCCGCATAAAATTTTAGATGATTTCCTTTGGAGGGTAAGAGACCTTGAATTAATGGGACCACCCTTCTGGATGTTTAGAGTGAAAAAGGAATTATTCCCTTTTCTCCTTGAAATGGTAAGACTTATCACTATACTTGTGTCTTACACACTGCCTTATTAAGGAATAGTAATTGCACTTTGTCTAGTTTGGCTACTTTTTTTAAACCTTATAAGACTGGGCAAAAATGCTGAATTCTCTAAATGCAGAGAGATCAAATGCAGATTTCACTGAGAAAAATTATAATTATGACCTGCTACCTGTTTTTTTTAATTTATTATTTTTAATTTATTTTATTTTAACATCTTTATTGGAGTATAACTGCTTTACAATGGTGTGTTAGTTTCTGCTGTATAACAAAGTGAATCAGCTATACATATACATACATCCCCATATCTCCTCCCTATCCCACCCCTCTAAGTGGTCACAAAGCACCGAGCCGATCTCCCTGTGCTATGTGGCTGCTTCCCACTAGCTATCTATTTTACATTTGGTAGTGTATATATGTCCATGCCACTCTCTCACTTTGTCCCAGCTTACCCTTCCCCCTCCCCGTGTCCTCAAGTCCATTCTCTACGTCTGTGTCTTTATTCCTGTCCTGTCCCTAGGTTCTTCAGAACTATTTTTTTTTTTTTTTTTAGATTTCATATATATGTGTTAGCATACGGTATTTGTTTTTCTCTCTTTTTTATTTATTTATTTATTTTTAAAATCTTTATTGGACTATAATTGCTTTACAATGGTGTGTTAGTTTCTGCTTTATAACAAAGTGAATCAGTTACACATATACATATGTTTCCATATCTCTTCCCTCTTGCGTCTCCCTCCCTCCCAACCTCCATATCCCACTCCTCTAGGTGGTCACAAAGCACCGAGCTGATCTCCCTGTGCTATGTGGCTGCTTTCCACTAGCCATCTATTTTACATTTGGTAGTGTATATATGTCCATGCCACTCTCTCACTTTGTCCCAGCTTACCCTTTTCCCTCCCCGTGTCCTCAAGTCCATTCTCTAGTAGGTCTGTGTCTTTATTCTCGTCTTGCCCCTAGGTTCTACATGAGCTTTGTTCTTTTTTCTCTTAGATTCCATATATATGTGTTAGCATACTGTATTTGTTTTTCTCTTTCTGACTTACTTCACTCTGTGTGACAGACTCTAGGTCCATCCACCTCACTACAAATAACTCTATTTCGTTTCTTTTTATGGCTGTGTAATATTCCATTGTATATATGTGCCACATCTTCTTTATCCATTCATCTGTCGATGGACACTTAGATTGCTTCCATGTCCTGGCTATTGTAAATAGAGCTGCAGTGAACATTGTGGTACATGACTGTTTTTGAATTACAGTTTTCTCGGGGTATATGCCAAGTAGTGGGATTGCTGGGTCATATGGTAGTTCTATTTTTAGTTTTTTGAGGAACCTCCATACTGTTCTCCATAGTGGCTGTATCAATTTACATTCCCACCAACAGTGCAAGAGGTTTCCCTTTTCTCCACACCCTCTCCAGAATTTATTGTTTGTAGATATTTTGATGATGGCCATTCTGACTGGTGTGAGGTGATACCTCATTGTGGTTTTGATTTGCATTTCTCTAATGATTAGTGATCTTGAGCATCCTTTCATGAGTTTGTTGGCAATCTGTATATCTTCTTTGGAGAAATGTCTGTTTAGGTCTTCTGCCCATTTTTGGATTGGGTTGTTTATTTTTTTTGATATTGAGCTGCATGAGCTGCTTTTAAATTTTGGAGATTAATCCTTTGTCAGTTGCTTCATTTACAAATGTTTTCACCCATTCTGAGGGTTGTCTTTTCATCTTGTTTATGGTTTCCTTCGCTGTGCAAAAGCTTTTAAGTTTCATTAGGTCCCATTTGTTTATTTTTGTTTTTATTTCTCTAGGAGGTGGGTCAAAAAGGATCTTGTTGTGACTTATGTCATGGAGTGTTCTGCCTATATTTTCCATTAAGAGTTTTATAGTGTCTAGCCTTACATTTAGGTCTCTAATCCATTTTGAGTTTATTTTTTTGTACGGTGGTATGGAGTGTTCTAATTTCATACTTTTACATGTTCCTGTCCAGTTTTCCCAGCACCATGTATTGAAGAGGCTGTCTTTTCTCCACTGTATATGCTTGCCTCCTTTATCAAAGATAAGGTGACCATATGTGCGTGGGTTTATCTCTGGGCTTTCTATCCTGTTCCATTGATCTGTATTTCTGTTTTTGTGCTGGTACCATACTGTCTTGATGACTGTAGCTTTGTAGTATAGTCTGAAGTCAGGGAACCTGATTCCTCCATCTCCATTTTTCTTTCTCAAGATTGCTTTGGCTATTCAGCGTCTTTTGTGTTACCATACAAATTGTGAAACTTTTTGTTCTAGTTCTGTGAAAAATGCCATTGGTAGTTTGATAGGGATTGCATTGAATCTGTAGATTGCTTCGGGTAGTATAGTCATTTTCACAGTGTTGATTCTTCCAGTCCAAGAACATGGTATATCTCTACATCAGTTTGTATCCTCTTAAATTTTTTCATCAGTGTCATATAGCTTTCTGCATACAGGTCTTTTGTCTCCATGGTAGGTTTATTCCTAGGTATTTTATTCTTTTTGTTGCAGTGGTAAATGGGAGTGTTTCCGTATTTTCTCTTTCAGATTTTTCATTGTTAGTGTATAGGAATGCAAGAGATTTCTGTGCATTAATTTTGTATCCTGCTGCTTTACCAAATTCATTGATTAGCTCTAGTGGTTTTCTGGTAGCGTCTTTAGGATTCTCTATGTATAGTATCTTATCATCTGGAAACAGTGACAGTTTTACTTCTTCTTTTCCGATTTGGATTCCTTTTACTTCTTTTTCTTTTCTGATTACTGTGGCTAAACCTTCCAAAACTATGTTGAATAATAGTGGTGAGAGTGGGCAACCTTGTCTTGTTCCTGAACTTAATGGAAATGATTTCAGTGTTTCACCATTGAGAATGATGTTGGCTGTGGGTTTGTCATATATGGCCTTTATTATGTTGAGGTAAGTTCCCTCTATGCCTACTTTCTGGAGGGTTTTTATCATAAATGGGTGTTGAATTTTGTTGAAAGCTTTTTCTGCATCTCTTGAGATGATCATATGGTTTTTCTCCTTCAGTTTGTTAATATGATGTATCACATTGACTGATTTGTGTATGCTGAAGAATCCTTGCATTCCTGGGATAAACCCCACTTGATCATGGTGTATGATCCTTTTAATGTACTGTTGGATTCTGTTTGCTAGTATTTTGTTGAGGATTTTTGCATCTGTGTTCATCAGTGATATTGGCCTGTAGTTTTCTGTTTTTGTAGCATCTTTGTCTGGTTTTGGTATCAGGTTGATGGTGGCCTCATAGAATGAGTTTGGGAGTGTTTCTCCCTCTGCTATATTTTGGAAGAGTTTGAGAAGGATAGATGTTAGCTCTTCTCTAAACGTTTGATAGAATTTACCTGTGAAGCCATCTGGTCCTGGGCTTTTTTTTTGTTGGAGGATTTTTAATCACAGTTTCAATTTCAGTGCTTGTGATTGGTCTGTTTATATTTTCTGTTTCTTCTTGCTTCAGTCTCAGAAGGTTGTGCTTTTCTAAGAATTTGTCCATTTCTTACAGGTTGTCCAATTTATTGGCATATAGTTGTTTGTAGTAATCTCTCATGATCCGTGGTACTTCTCCAGTGTTAGTTGTTACTTCTCCTTTTTCATTTCTAATTCTATTGATTTGAGTCTTCTCCCTTTTCTTCTTGATGAGTCTGACTTATGGCTTATCAATTTTGTTTATCTTCTCAAAGAACCAGGTGTTAGTTTTATTAATCTTTGCTATCATTTCCTTCATTTCTTTTTCATTATTTCTGATCTGATATTTATGATTTCTTTCCTTCTGCTAACTTTGGGGGTTTTTTGTTCTTCTTTCTCTGATTGTTTTAGGTGTAAATTTAGGTTGTTTATTTGAGATGTTTCTTGTTTCTTGAGGTAGGATTGTATTGCTATAAACTTCCCTCTTAGAACTGATTTTGCTGCATCCCATAGGTTTTGGGTCGTCGTGTTTTCATTGTCATTTGCTTCTAGGTATCTTTTGATTTCCTCTCATTTCTTCACTGATCTCTTAGTTATTTAGTAGTGTATTGTTTAGCCTCCATGTGTTTGTATTTGTTACAGAGTTTTTCCTGTAATTGGCATCTAGTCTCATAGTCTTGTGGTCAGATAAGATACTTGATATGATTTCAGTTTTCTTAAATTTACCAAGGCTTGATTTGTGACCCAAGATATGATCTATCCTGGAGAATGTTCCATGATCACTTGAGAAGAAAGTGTAATCTGCTGTTTATGGATGGAGTGTCCTATAAATATCAATTAAGTCCATCTTGTTTAATGTGTCATTTAAAGCTTGTGTTTCCTTATTTATTTTCATTTTGGATGATCTGTCCCTTGGTGAAAGCAGGGTGTTAAAGCCCCTAATATTATTGTGTACTGTTGATTTCCCCTTTTATGGCTGTTAGCATTTGCCTTATGTATTGATGTGCTCCTATGTTGGGTGCATTAATATTTACAATTGTTATGTCTTCTTCTTGGATTGATCCCTTGATCATTATGTAGTGTCCTTCTTTTTCTCTTGTAATAGTCTTTATTTTAAAGTCTATTTTGTCTGATATGAGAAATACTACTCTAGCTTTCTTCTGATTTCCATTTGCATGGAATGTCTTGTTCCATCCCCTCACTTTCAGTCTGTATTTGTCCCTAGGTCTGAAATGGGTCTCTTGTAGACAGCATATGTACAGGTCTTGTTTTGTATCCATTCAGCCAGTCTATGTCTTTTGGTTGGAGCATTTAATCCATTTATATTTAAGGTAGTTATCGATATGTATGTTCTTATTACCATTTTCTTAATTTTTATGGATTTGTTATTGAAAGTCTTTTCCTTCTCTTGTGTTTCCTGCCTAGAGAATTTCCTTTAGCATTTGTTGTAGAGCTTTTTTGGTAGTGTTGAATTCTCTTAGTTTTTGCTTGTCTGTGAAGGTTTTAATTTCTCTGTTGAATCTGAATGAGATCCTTGCTGGGTAGAGTAATCTTGGTTGTAGGTTTACCTGGGTTTACAGTTATCATATTTTAAATAAATTATCCAGCTAGATGGCACTGCTAATTTTACTTTTCATTTTGTAGTTACATCTTTGAAAATTTTATGTGAGCAGTTTAATGTTTCCACAGTTTTCTTCAAAGTGTGATTATAAAAATGAATTGATATATTAGGATTTCTAATTCTGTAGTGTAATGTCATTTAAAAACTTATTTGTACTAATGTGAAATTAAGTTTTGCTGAAAATTAAACATTAAACAATCAAGGTCTGCCTTTTTGTAAATATTCCAATATTTGAATGAAAACAGATCACTTACAAATTTTTAGAATATGTAGTGTTATGAAAATTTTTATTATTTGAGTAAAATCTCTGTAGAAAAATCTCTGTTCAAAAATATGTTTCTAAATGCTATATGGAATAAATTTAAAAATAGGAGTAAAAGACATAAAAGAATAAGAAGAATAAAAACAATATCATTTGGTTCAATGTAGGATGAGATAATATAAAATTATAATTAGACTCTAATTGCAGTTATTTTAGAATAAACTAAGCCCAAATGAACATCAGCATGTCTGAAAATGTTATTGATGCTAAAATTTCCCACTCTGTAAATATTCAGGCAGTAAACAATGTCTTATTTTCTCAAATTTTGTTTTATATCACAGTCTAGAAGATATATAGCTATATATATATATATTTCCCAAGGCAGCCAGTTGCAACTCCTGAGGCAACAAATAATATTAATTCAGTTTAGCCTCCTGAATTTCAGGAAATTTTGATGCAGACCACATATTATATTTATTTTATGTTTATGGTTTTTTTTTTTTTTAAGTATTTGTTTATTTATTTATTTATGGCTGTGTTGGGTCTTCACTTCTGTGCGAGGGCTTTCTCTAGTTGTGGCAAGCAGGGGCCACTCTTCATCGCGGTGTGGGGGCCTCTCACTGTCGCGGCCTCTCTTCTTGCGGAGCACAGGCTCCAGACGCGCAGACTCAGCAATTGTGGCTCACGGGCCCAGTTGCTCCGCGGCATGTGGGATCTTCCCAGACCAGGGCTCAAACCCGTGTCCCCTGCATTGGCAGGCGGATTCTCAACCACTGCGCCACCAGGGAAGCCCTATGTTTATGGTTTAATCAAAGGATTACATGATTTATTTCTGAAATAGCTGTTTATCTCTTTCCTTTTTAAAACTAAACATTTTTTTCTATTTATATAGCAAATGATGAAAAGTGAGCTGGTCTATACATTTATAGAATCATGTTACTTGCTACTGACATTACCATATAATATAACATTCCTTCTTTTGTGAGAAAAAAATGAGATATTTGTTTAGTTTGAACAATTTATCTTTATTTTAGCAAGAATACTTTGTGTTTTAAAATGTATTTTTGGAAAGATTAATCCAAGAGGACTGACCATATTTTGAAAACCAAAACACTGAATTAATTATTCTCTTCCTGTTTTTCTAGTTAAAAGGAGATAAATTGTGATAGTAAAATTTAAACTTTTACTTAGTTTTCCTATTTACATTAAGAAGTACTTATTTTCTGATCCTGGAGCTGGGAAACATGTACTGTGTTAGCACTAGTGTGATGTGAGAAAGGGTTTGAGGATAATTTGAAGAGTATTGGAAAGGTAATTGATTAAAATATCTCAACTTATACTCAGATTCTGCAATCAAATATTTATTTATTTTTAATGGCTCTCCTATAAGATACTTAAGATGAAATATTTTATCAGTCTTTTTGAGGAAGCCATTGTGATCGATTATTTTTACTAGAAGATGTAATGCATTCGTTAACATTAAATTTTTGAGCAGTTGTGAAAAAGTGCTCATAGTCTGGGAGTTGTATTTTTTAGGACTCTGATTGCAAATAATAATAAAAAAATTAATGTGGTTTAAGCAAACTGAAAGAATTTATTACCAGACTTGAGGAAAATCTCATTAGCCTCAGTGTCAGGAGTGCAGCTAGACCTGGAATAAAGACCTCAGATGCTGTGAAGACTCTCTGTGTATCTTTCTCTCAGCTCCTTTCTGCATTTCTGCTTATGTTTCTCTCTCTGAAGACCTTAGTTCAGATGACATGATGAAGGCTGCTGCTTCACAGTCTCAGAATTGTAAGGTCATGGGCTCAGTGCAATGGAAAGATTGACTTCAGTGGGTCAGCCCAGATTCCAGTTTCCCTGGGAAGACCAGCTGATTGTCCCATCTCGGATCAGGGGTCCATCCATGGTCAATTCGAAATAGTCTGTTCACAGAGTAGGGAGTCCCCATGCTCACTGGAGAGAAATGGGGAATAGTTAGCTCAGAAACGTAAATCTCCATGATTGGACAGATGTCCCAGAATGTTTTGTCTATAAGAACTGTGGGTCAGAGTAAGAAAGAGATGGCAGGACCCTGAATATAAATTTCATATACCTGACATTTTTTTCTGGAATCAGTGTTTGTTTTTGCTCTTTCTTTTCCAGATTTTCCTCTTTTCTTGCGTTTTGAACTCAGCTAAGAAAGAAGGTCTTTGACTCATTACAGTGGTTTCCACTGCAGGAAGGAGTTGCCTTAACATGTTTTTGTTTTTGTTTTTGCTTTTTCTTTTTTTTTTTTTTTTTAATGTGCAGGAACAGACATATACATAGTGAGGGAGGTATAGCAGAAAGAAATCAAGTCTTGGAGTCTGAAGACCCATATTCAAATTTTATTTATGCCACTTACTATCTCTTGTCATTCTCAAGTTACTTAGTTTCTGTCTTAGACAAGATGGCTAAGATATGAAATGGTAACAAATAACTTCCAAAATTTCAGCTGTATTTCTCCTCTTTGGGTGTTTGTTGCATCAGATCATCCTCAAGCTGAGACTTAATATCTGGGAACTTGTCAATAGTTGTCACAAAGGGAAAAGAGCTCTGGAGGATCATTTGGCATCAATTAAATCTCATAACACATTGCCTGAAAATAATTAGATGGCCTCACTTTACTAGAAAGAGGACCAGGAACTGCAACCCAATCATGTATTTAGAAGGCAGAGAATTGCAACTCCGAACAGCATGAATGACTAACACAGCTTTTCTGAGATTCAGTTTCTTCACACATGAAATAAAAATGTTGGGAATAAAACATGATAATGTGTGTAAAACACCTGCTAGGAATAGTGCCTTGTACATAATAATTTTAATAAAAGGTAATTATGAATCTCATCATTTATTATCATTAGGATACTGAAGCTCAGGGAGATCTAAGTATATCCTAATTCATTACAAGGAAAATTTAGGAGATTCACAGGGGCAGTGATCCATGCATCATCGGCCAAATCAGGCCTACCACCAGTTTTTATAAATAAAGTTTTATTGAAATGCAGTCAGGCCCATTCATTGTGTATTGCCAATGGCTATTTTCACTCTAAAATGGCAGAAGTGAGCAGCAGCAACAAAGACCATATGTACTACAAACATTTACAATCTGTCCCTTTAGAGAAAAATTTTATGGGTCCTTGCTCTAAAGCAAGAACAGGTAGTAAACAAGGTTAAGTGTCTTAGTTGTGTGTTTCCTTGAAAGTGAAGCTTGAGACAAGGACCTGGATGCAAGTAGTTTATACAGGAGGTGATCTAGGAGGTGGGGGTAAAGGAGACGGTCATGAAGGGATGTAATGAAGTGAGCATGCAGGTGTGTAACTGAGGTAACTGCTTTTGCTTGTACAACGTTCTCTTGATTCCATCAAGTTGTTCTGAGAAGTAGACAGAATGTCTACCTGAATTTCCTAAATTGCCAACCTCAAGGGCAGAAGGCAGGAGCCTTTACCCACTGGCTCCTGTCCTGCAATAGTTTAGGGTTGCCACTGGAGTATTAACCCAGTAATTTTGGGTTGTGTTTGTATGAGGGGCAAGTGGACCTCATAGTGTTGAAGCATGTTCTGGGCAGAACGTAGAAAGATATGTGGAGCATGCTTGAGAAGAGTGACCATCAGTGGGAACTTACACAGCGCTGTCCATCCCAGCTGCGGCTGAAATCAGAGTTGGAACTGGGGACATGATACAGGGAGCCAGAGGGCTCACTTGCATTATCTGATACCATAAAGAGGTCTCTCTTCTCTCAGTTGTCATGTGGCTCTTGAGTAAATTCTATTGACCACAGTTATGATGTGCAACGTGAGGAGAAGTGTATGGAGGAGCTATGAGAAAAGATTATTTCATCACTGGCATCGTACTTGTGCTTGTAATGGTAGTGTAAAGGGGTAATAAAAACAAGTGCTCAGAAGGTGGTAAGCGATGAAAAAAGATCATTTACTATTTCTAGTGACTTTTTGTTTCTGTAAAGGAAAAGTGCCTATTAGATAATAACTATTATATACTCTGATCCTCTTAGGTCTGATAGAAATGCCACTGATAAAACATTTCCTGTTTATCTCTGTTAGGGGTACATACTGCTGAACTCTGAGAGGGTATCCATTATGTGCAGACACCATCAGCCCTTGCCTAAATTTGTAGTGCAACTGAAACTAATAATTTTCAAGTACATGAGTTTAAAACAAGAAATAAAACCATTTGGAATCAAACTAGAGATAAGTGTTATGAATAAAAGAAAACCTGATTGAAGAGCCTATTCAACTTCATGAGGGTAACAAGTTTTTTTCCTTCAGCCGTCATCCAGCCTCAGTGAAGGAGACAACATGAAGCCATAAGTCTGAGTCAGATCGCTGAAAGCATTTATCTGCTAAATAAGTCTCCATTAGCAAATAAAATTACCTTATTTTTTAAAATAAAAGGAGCAGTATAAAGATAGTTACACTTTTCTGCACCTCTGGATTTTGGGGGCTGGTGTCTTGCAGTCTATTGAGCTTTAATTATGACTCTGAAATCATAATACAGTAAGTCCCGTACATACAAACCTTCAAATTGTGAACTTTCAAAGATGCAAACGTACGTGCCAGCCCCTGTATGCCAGCTGTTGTACTACACAACTGTACTTTTCAAGGTACTGTAAGATTAAAAATGTTTTCTTTATTTTTTGTGTTTGTTTTTTATGCACTTATTATTTGTGTGAAAAGCATTATAAACCTATTACAACACGGTACTATGTAGCCGATTTTGTTAGTTGGGTACCTAGGCTAACTTTGTTAGACTTACGGATGTGGTCTTGGAAAGGAACTCATTTGTATGTAGGGGACTTAGTGCATATTAGATAAGCTATAGTGAGAAGACAAAAATGTTTTTGTTTTTAAAATAATTTTGTTTAAAAAATTATCACCCAACTGTCTTTGTGGGAGAAGAAGTAAATATGACTAAACACATAATTTAAAGAGGATAATAGTGCTTTATAATAGCTGGCATGGAATGATTTATAATATTAAAACTATCTATACAAGGACCACTACTCAAATTTTTAAAATGAATGAAGAGTATGCAGTTTAAGATGATATGAAATGGCAAGGAAACCCTGTAGAGTTCTTCCAAAGATCTCTCAAGTTAAGATAAAAGCTATTAAGAATTTTTATCCTAGTTAAGCACACATTCAACTCATGTTGGTCCCCTCACCAGGCCTCGGCACTATGCTCTTTTTGCAGTCCTGTACGATCTCCTTCTTCCCCTCCAACATACATACCTGCCTGTGTTTCAAGGCTCTAAGTCAACCGCACTTTTCTAGAAGACCCTTCCACCACAGCTTCTGCCTACATTAGAGATGAATGCATATTGTTTGTGAAATTTCTTCATTAACTAGATTATCTAGTCATAAAATTAATATTCTGTGCAAGAAGTTTACTTTTACCTAATAATTTTCATGTGTATGTATATTTGCTCCCTTAAATTGTTTTTAAGTCCCTGGAAGGGAGCAACCATTTCTTGTAAACCTTTTCTGTCCCCTCATTCAACCTGTTGCTAGGTTGAATGTTTATCTTGGCTTCATATAATACTGTGCTTATGCTAGCTAGTCATGAGTTATTTCTAATGAATACATCGATCATCTCTACATTGCCACAGTTGCCATGTTAACACAAGTCTAAAAGTGTCTTTGTCCTATATTCATGTGCAATTAAACAAAAAGTGTGATTTTTGTTCATTCACTTATAAGATGATAAAATTGTCTTATAAAACAGACAAATATGCATATTTTTCTCACAATTTATCTTGACTGTCTCTTAAACTCAAGATCTACTCATTCCTTTCATAGAGAATCTAAGTGGAAAGCAGTGTTCCCCAAATTGTCTGCCTCTAAAAAAAAAAATCTTTTGTAGATATGTATTTAAAATGCAGATTTTCAATCTCCATCCCAGACCTACTAAATTAGACTTCAGCAGAGAAGGGGCCTGGAATCTGGATTTCTATCAAGTAATTGTTAGTTCTTATATGCCTACAAAGCTGAAATACACTTGTATATGGAAAACTGAGGATTTCTTTTAAACACTAAAATGGACACAATAGTACCCAATTTATAGAGTTACAGTGGGGAAGTGATATCAATGTGACTAGATATTATACCTAGGAAAGCCCAGGGATCATAGAAGACCATTGTTAAACTGTAGCTGAGATTTTCCTATTTCTTATCATACTATTCTATAAAATCTTATTTTGAAAATTTAGAAAAAAAAGTAAATCAATATGCATTTCCCTTAGAAAGCCCCAACTTCATGCTTATTCTATTATTCTCTGAGTTTACTGACTCATTCCCACCTCTACTATATTTTTCGGTGAAGCTAGTTTCAGTTGGATCTCTTGGACTTCCCATGTTTTAAGGTAGAGATCAGTTCCAAGGGAGGCTTGTGTCTTTTCTTCCAGGAATTTTAACACCAAATAGTCTGATAAGTCAAGAAGATATTAACTAATATTAGTCTGTCAATGTTACAAATTAAATTTTGCATCCCCTTTATCATCCCTATACCTTGAAAATTACTTTTAATGAGTTCTTCTGGGAATTTTAACAGAAATCATTTCCTCTCTGTCTGTCTGCCTGCCTGCCTTTCTGTCTATCTGCCTTCCTACCTGTCACCTCTCGGGGCTATTTGAAACTAAGGTTATCCTAAACAAAGTAACATTCTTACCTGCCAAACTATTTTATATTCAAACATATATTTACAGCAGATCTTCTAGTTATTTATTGATTTCTGTGAAACCTCTTAAAGGTCTGGCCTCCACCTATTTTCCTGCAGAGAGCAAGGTGTTGTTTTTATTTTTGTTAAGCTTCCAGAGGAGTATCTTATTTCAAGTTCCCTAAATATAGATATGGGGTTTAATATGAGACATGGATTTTGTTCACATAGCTAACTTAATTAACCATGCTGAATTGAATGAGCTAGAATATTTTTTGGTACCCTAGGAAGCTCCAGTTGATCTTATCAATTTATTTCAGAACTATAAATTAGAGCTTTAAAAGAGTTCCTGAATTTATCAGCGTTATATATATATATCTCAGTTGTCAAAAGCCAAAAAATAATTTGTCCATGTATGTGTCTATGTATCTAAGTATCTCTGTATCTATCATTTATCTACTTAAGGATATTCAAGAACGCTGAACAAAAGGAATATACCATAATGACAATATATTTGTTATTTGAAAAATATTAACATTTTCTTTCACTTGTCCCCTAGTAATTATTTAAATCTAAATCTTTGAGTATAATTTTGAACTTCCTTTATAATGATATAAGTATACTTAAGAAAGAGTACGAAGCCAATCTCCTGATTATACTAAAGTTTGCCTGTGAAATATATTACAGCTTTCCCTCTATGATTTATCTGGTCAAACTCTCAGAAAGAATTATTCAAGTGCTAAAAGTATATTACTTTTTCATTTTAAAGTACTACTGACAGAGGTTAGCATTGTTTTTCCGAGGGTTCTAGGATTCTGATCCAAAGCCATGGAGAGAAATAACCATTTGCCTGATGGCATCTTGCAAGTTCACTCTCAAGCCAGTAACCACTAACACCCTTAGGGTATCCTGAGGCATCCATGACTCTGATAGTTCATATGGGAACTACCATGAATTCTGGGAAATTTACTAAGCATTTGAAGGACATTTTTGAACAATTAGTAAATGCTGGAAATCCTGGATGACAAAAGTAGAATCATGTTCAGTTCTGGAAAAGGTAAATGTGTGGCTCCTTCTGCAATGTTGCTAAGAATATTTCCTCAAACCCTTATGATCTTCCTGTAATCAACCTTGTAAATGATGCAATCACTGGACGAAGACAGGGACAAATGTATTTTGGAAAAAGAAACCTAGTTAATTTAGAGCGAAAAAATTTAAATTGATTAGGTTTCAAAGATTGCACAAAGCTATACGGAAAAGATTCTGCTTGGTTCATGTACTCATAGTAAATAAAATAGTACAATTACTTGAAGCCTTGGTAAGTTTAAGCTTGGTCAAGTTTCTTTATTTGTCGGAACCTAGTTTGGTCATATTTTAAATTTTGGTAAAAATACCTACCTTTCAAGCTTGACATAAAGTCTGAATGAGATAACGTAAGTCTAGCTGTCAGATTACTGCCTGCCACATAGTAATGAATGGATACTGCTATATGATAACAGTGGTTATTCTTTTGAAAAACATTTCATGCAACAGAACAGAATGGAACATATTAAAAGAAACGCTTTGATGGAAATGTTCTGTTGGATATATTCAGTTCTTATTTTTTATGATACTGCTATATGTTTCAGCTCCAAAATGATTTGTTGCCTTTGTGTAGAACTTGCCTCTTTAGTCATTTTTACTCAGGTGCCTTAATGAAATGTCATGGAAACTCTCTAAATCTCACAAAAAAATCTTGAAAGGGGAGGACCTTCAAGATGGTGGAGGAATAAGACGTGGAGATCACCTTCCTCCTCACAAATACATCAAAAATACATCTACATGTGGAACAGCTCCTATAAAACACCTACTGAATGCTGGCAGAAGACCTCAGACTTCCCAAAAGGAAAGAAACTCCCTGTGTACCTGGGTAGGGCAAAAGAAAAAAGGAAAAACAGAGACAAAAGAATAGGGATGGGACCTGAACTTCTGGGAGGGAGGTGTGAAGGAGGAAAGGTTTCTACACACTAGGAAGACCCTTCACTGGTAGAGATAGGGGGTGGGTGGGGGGGGAAGCTTTGGAGCCATGGAGGAGAGCGCAGCAACAGGGGTGCAGAGGGCAAAGCAGAGAGATTCCTGCACAGAGGATCAGTGCCGACCAGCACTCACCAGCCTGAGAGGCTTGTCTGCTCACCTGCCAGGGCGGGCGGGGTCTGGGAGTCGAGGTTTGGGCTTCGGAGGTCAGGTCCCAGGGAGAGGACTGGGGTTGGCTGCATGAACACAGCCTGAAGGAGGCTAGTGTGCCACAGCTAGCCAGGAGGGAGTCCAGTGAAAAGTCTGGACCTGCCTAAGAGTTAAGATATCATTGTTTTGTGGTGCATGAGGAGAGGGGATTCAGAGCACAACCTAAAGGAGCTCCAGAGAAGGGCGCGAGCCATGGCTATCAGCGCGGACACCAGAGATGGGCGTGAAATGCTAAGGCTGCTGCTGCAGCCACCAAGAAGCCTGTGTGCAAGCACAGGTCACTATCCACACCTCCCCTCCTGGGAGCCTGTGCAGCCCACCACTGCCAGGGTCCCGTGATCCAGGGACAACTTCCCCGGGAGAACACATGAAGCAGCTCAGGCTGTTGCAATGTCATGCTGACCTCTGCCGCCACAGGCTCTTCCCACATTCCGAACCCCTACCTCCCCCTGGCCTGAGTGAGCCAGAGCCCCTGAATCAGCCATTCCTTTAACTCCCTCCTGTCTGGGTGGGGAACAGATGCCAGAGGGTGACCTACAAGCAGAGGCGAGGCCAAACCCAAAGCTGAAACCCAGGAGCTGTGTGAACAAACAAGAGAAAGGGAAATTTCTCTGTGAGCCTCAGGAGCAGTGGATTAAATCTCCACAATAAACTTGATGTACCCTGCATCTGTGGAAGAGACAGTGAATCACCCCAAAACTGATGCGGTGGACTTTGGGAGCAATCTATAGACTTGGGGTTTGCTTTATGTGTCTAATTTGTTTCTAGTTTTACGTTTATCTTAGTTTAGTATTTAGAGCTTATTATCATTGATAGATTTGTTTATTGATTTGATTGCTCTCTTCCTTTTTTTAATATTTATATTTTTTCCTTTTTCTCTTTTTGTTAGTGTGTATGTGTATGCTTCTTTGTGTGCTTTTGTCTGCATAAGTTTGCTTTTACCATTTGTCCTAGGGTTCCGTTTGTCCGTTTTTTTTTTTTAAGTATAGTTTTTATTGCTTGTTATCATTGGTGGATTTGTTTATTGGTTTGGTTGCTCTCTTCTTTTATTTTAAAATTATTTTTATTTAAATATTTTTTAATTTTTTATTTAAATAACTATTTTATTTATTTTTTGTTTCTTTTTTTGTTTTTTCTTTTCTCCCTTTTCTTCTGAGCTGTGGGGCTGACAGGGTCTTAGTGCTCTGGCCGGGTGTCAGGCCTGAGCCTCTGAGGTGGGAGAGCCAAGTATAGGACATTGGTCTACCAGAGACCTCCCAGCCCCTCGTAATATCAATTGGCGAGAGCTCACCAGAGATCTCTGTCTCAACGTTAAGACCCAGCTCCACTCAATGATCAGCAAGCTCCAGGACTGGACACCCCATGCCAAACAATTAGCAAGACAGAAACACAACCCCACCTATTAGCAGAGAAGCTGCCTAAAATCATAAGTTCACAGACACCCCAAAACACACCACCAGACGTGGTCCTGCCCACCAGAAAGACAAGATCCAGCCTCATCCACCAGAATACAGGCACCAGTCCCCTCCACCAGGAAGCCTACACAACCCACTGAACCAACCTTAGCCACTGGGGGCAGACACCAAAAACAGTGGGAACTATGAACCTGAAGCCTGTGAAAAGGAGACCCCAAACAAGTAAGTTAAGCAAAATGAGAAGACAGAGAAATACACAGCAGATAAAAGAGCAAGGCAAAACCCCACCAGACCAAACAAATGAAGAGCAAATAGGCAGTCTACCTCAAAAAGAATTCAGAGTAATGATAGTAAAGATGATCCCAAATCTTGGAAATAGAATGGAGAAAATACAAGAAACGTTTAACAAGGACCTAGGAGAACTGAAGCACAAACAAACAATGATGAACAACACAATAAATGAAACGAAAAATTCTCTAGAAGAAATCAGTAGCAGAATAACTGAGGCAGAAGAAAGGATAAGTGACCTGCCTGGAAGATAAAACAGTGGAAATAACTACACAGAGCAGAATAAAGAAAAAAGAATGAAAAGAATTGAGGACAGTCTCAGAGACCTCTGGGACAACATTAAATGCACCAACATTCGAATTATAGGGGTCCCAGAAGAAGAAGAGATAAAGACAGGGACTGAGAAAATATTTGAAGAGATTATAGTTGAAAACTTCCCTAATATGGGAAAGGAAATAGCCACCCAAATCCAGGAAGTGCAGAGTCCCATACAGGATAAATCCAAGGAGAAACATACCAAGACACATATTAATCAAACTATCAAAAATTAAATACAAGGAAAAAATATTAAAAGAAGCAAGGGAAAAATGACAACATACAAGGGAATCCCCATAAGGTTAACAGCTGATCTTTCAGCAGAAGCTCTGCAAGCCAGAAGGGAGTGGCAGCACATATTTAAAGTGATGAAGGGGAAAAACCTACAACCAAGATTACTCTACCCAGCAAGGATCTCATTCAGAACTGATGGAGACATTAAAACCTTAACAGGCAAGCAAAAGCAAAGAGAATTCAGCACCACCAAACCAGCTTTACAACAAATGCTAAAGGAACTTCTCTAGGCAGGAAACACAAGAGAAGGAAAAGACCTACAATAACAAATCCACAACAGTTAAGAAAATGGTAATAGGAACATACATATTGATAATTACCTTAAACCTGAATGGATTAAATGCTCCAACCAAAAGACACAGGCTCGTTGAATGGACACAAAAAACAAGACCCATATATATATGCTGTCTACAAGAGACCCACTTCATACCTAGGGACACATACAGGCTGACAGTGAGGGGATGGAACAAGATATTCCATGCAAATGGAAATCAAAAGAAATCTGGAGTAGCAATTCTCATATCAGACAAAATCAACTTTAAAATAAAGACTATTACAAGAGACAAAGAAGGACACTACATAATGATCAAGGGATCAATCCAAGAAGAAGATATAACAATTGTAAATATTAATGCACCCAACATAGGAGCACCTCAATACATAAGGCAAATGCTACCAGCCATAAAAGGGGAAATAGACAGTAACACAATAATAGTAGGGGACTTTAATGCACAATTTTCACCAATGGACAAATCATCCAAAATGAAAATAAATAAGGAAACACAAGCATTAAATGACACATTAAACAAGATGGATCTAATTGATATTTATAGGACATTCCATCCAAAAATAGCAGAATACACTTTCTTCTCAAGTGCTCATGGAACATTCTCCAGGATAGGTCTTATCTTGGGTCAAAAATCAAGCCTTGGTAAATATAAGAAAACTGAAATTGTATCAAGTATCTTTTCTGACCACAATGCTATAAGACTAGATGTCAATTAGAGGAAAAAAATGTAAAAATTACAAACACATGGAGGCTAAACAGTATGCTACTAAATAACCAAGAGATCACTGAAGAAATCAAAAAATACCTAGAAACAAATGAGAATGAAACACAATGACCCAAAACTTAAGGGACGCAGCAAAGGGGTTCTAAGAGGGAAGTTTATAGCAATACAATCCTACCTCAAGAAAGAATAAACATCTCAAAAAACCTAAATTTACACCTAAAGCAATTAGAGAAAGAAGAACAAAAAACCCCCAAAGTTAGCTGAAGGAAAGAAATCATAGAGATCAGATCAGAAATAAATGAAAAAGAAATGAAGGAAATGATAAAAAAGATCAATAAAACTAAAAGCTGGTTCTTTGAGACGATAAACAAAATTGATAAACCATTAGCCAGACTCATCAGGAAAAAAAGTGGGAAGACTCAAATCAATAAAATTAGAAATGAAAAAGGAGAAGTAACAACTGACACTGCAGAAATACAAAGGATCATGAGAGATTACTACAAGCAACTATATGCCAATAAAATGGACAACCTGGAAGAAATGGACAAATTCTTAGAAAAGCACAACCTTCTGAGACTGAAGCAGGAAGAAATAGAAAATATAGACAGACCAATCACAAGCACTGAAATAGAAACTGTGATTAAAAATCTTCCAACAAACAAAAGTCCAGGACCAGATGGCTTCACAGGCGACTTCTATCAAACATTTAGAGAAGAGCTAACACCTATCCCTCTCAAACTCTTCCAAAATATAGCAGAGGGAGGAACACTCCCAAACTCATTCTATGAGGCCACCATCACCCTGATATCAAAACCAGACAAAGATGTCACAAAAAAAGAAAACTACAGGCCAATATCACTGATGAACATAGATGCAAAAATCCTCAACAAAATACTAGCAAACAGAATCCAACAGCACATTAAAAGGATCATACACCATGATCAAGTGGGGTTTATCCCAGGTATGCAAGAATTCTTCAGTATACGCAATTCAGTCAATGTGATAAACCGTATTAACAAACTGAAGGAGAAAAACCATATGATCATCTCAATAGATGCAGAAAAAGCTTTTGACAAAATTTAACACCCATTTATGATAAAAGCTCTCCAGAAAGTAGGCATAGAGGGAACTTACCTCAACATAATAAAGGCCATATATGACAAACCCACAGCCAACATCATTCTCAATGGTGAACCACTGAAACCATTTCCACTAAAATCAGGAACAAGACAAAGTTGCCCACACTCACCACTATTATTCAACATAGTTTTGGAAGGCTTAGCCACAGCAATCAGAAAAGAAAAAGAAATAAAAGGAATCCAAATCAGAAAAAAAGAAGTAAAACTGTCACTGTTTCCAGATGATATGATACTATACAAAGAGAATCCTAAAGATGCTACCAGAAAACCACTAGAGCTAATCAATGAATTTGGTAAAGTAACAGAATAAAAAATTAATGCACAGAAATCTCTTGCATTCCTATACACTGATGATGAAAAATCTGAAAGAGAAATTAAGGAAACACTCCCATTTACCATTGCAACAAAAAGAATAAAATACCTAGGAATAAACCTACCTCTGGAGACAAAAGACCTGTATGCAGAAAACTATAAGACACTGCTGAAAGAAATTAAAGATGATACAAACACTTGGAGAGATATACCATGTTCTTGGATTGGAAGAGTCAATATTGTGGAAATGACTCTACTACCCAAAGCAATCTACAGATTTAATGCAATCCCTATCAAACTACCAATGCCATTTTTCACAGAACTAGAACAAAAAATTTCACAGTTTGTATGGAAACACAAAAGACCCCGAATAGCCAAAGCAATCTGGAGAAAGAAAAACGGAGCTGGAGGAATCAGGCTCCCTGACTTCAGACTATACTACAAAGCTACAGTCATCAAGACAGTATGGTACCAGCACAAAAACAAAAATATAGATCAGTGGAACAGGATAAAAAGCCCAGAGTTAAACCCACACACATATGGTCACCTTATCTTTGATAAAGGAATCAAGAATATACAATGGAGAAAAGACAGCCTCATCAATAAGTGGTGCTGGGAAAACTGGACAGCTACATGTAAAAGAATGAAATTAGAACACTCCATACCACCGTACAAAAAAATAAACTCAAAATGGATTAGAGACCTAAATGTAAGGCTAGACACTATAAAACTCTTAATGGAAAACATAGGCAGAACACTCCATGACATAAATCACAGCAAGGTCCTTTTTGACCCACCTCCTAGAAAAATGGAAATAAAAACACAAATAAACAAATGGGACCTAATTAAACTTAAAAGCTTTTGCACAGCAAAGGAAACCATAAACAAGATGAAAAGACAACCTTCAGAATGGGACAAAAGATTTGCAAATGAAGCAACTGACAACGGATTAATCTCCCAAATATACAAGCAGCTCTTGCAGCTCAATATTGAAAAAACAAGGAACCCAATCCAAAAATGGGCAGAAGACCTAAATAGACATTTCTCCAAAGAAGATATACAGATTGCCAACAAACACATGAAAGGATGATCAACATCACTAATCATTAGAGAAATGCAAATCTAAATTTCCACGAGGTATCACCTCATACCAGTCAGAATGGCCATCATCAAAAAACCTACAAACAATAAATGCTGGAGAGGGTGTGGAGAAAAGGGAACCCTCTTGCAGTGGTGGTGGGAATGTAAACTGATACAGCCACTATGGAGAACAATATGGAGGTTCCTTAAAAAAACTAAAAATAGAACTACCATACGACCCAGGAATCCCACTACTGGACATTTATCCCGAGAAAACCATAATTCAAAAAGAGTCATGCACCACAATGTTCATTGCAGCACTATTTACAATAGCCAGGACATGGAAACAACCTAAGTGTCCATCAACAGATGAATGGATAAAGAAGTTGTGGCACATATATACAATGGAATATTACTCCGCCATAAAAACAAATGAACTTGAGTTATTTGTAGTGAGGTGGATGGACCTAGAGTCTGTCATACAGAGTGAAATAAGTCAGAGAAAAATAAATACCATATGCTAACACATATATATGGAATCTAAAAAAAAACATGGTTCTGAAGAACCAGGGACAGGACAGCAATAAAGACGCAGGCGTAGAGAATGGACTTGAGGACACAGGTAGGGGGAAGGGTAAGCTGGGATGAAGTGAGAGAGTGGCATGGACATATATACACTACCAAATGTAAAATAGATAGCTAGTGGGAAGCAGCCACGTAGCACAGGGAGACCAGCTCGGTGCTTTGTGACCACCTAGAGTGGTGGGACAGGGAGGGTGGGAGGGAGATGCAATAGGGTGGGGATATGGGGATATATATACGTATAGCTGATTCACTTTGTTATAAAGCAGAAACTAACATACCATTGTAAAGCAATTATACTGCAATAAAGATGTTAAAAAAAAAAAATCTCGAGTGTGTATTATTGTTCCCAGACTTTTCAGTTGAGGGGGAAAAAGAAAAATTGATAAATGTGAAGAGAAATATAACAATTATTGTAGCTTTGGAGCTTTGGATTAATGTAGATCATCTTATTCTTTAAAATTTATATGTTAATATACACCAAGATACATTTTAGAATATAATCTAAGTAACACATATTAAAATTCAGTTCTTTTATATATATCTACTTATATGCTTAGAGGTTTTCTTGAAATTTAGTGTCAGGCCAAATAGGTTTTAATCAGGCACAGTTAATTACACTCATAAAATTACTAATAAAGTACTAAAATAATATCATATTACTTACATTGACATCACTTCTGATGACAAAGAAGACTAATAAAAGAAAAATCAGTGTTTTATATTCTGGAACAACTTTCCAGTTAAGATATAGGATATCAACATAAGTTTTTCACAAGTTGTTTTCATCATGTTTTTAGACGAGTGATGAAATCATTTGTTGCATTTAAAAATGTAATTAAATAAAGAGCTTTATCCTTAAAATGTGGTGATGGTCACATCACCTTTTAAATCATTTCTAGTAGAAAAGATCTATATGTAGCTTATAACAGGTAAACAATCAAAATTTGTTGACTAATGAAATCATTTTTTTAATCAAAAGAATAAGATAATTATCATGAAATCAGAATAAAATGCTAAGAAAACTGGAAGAAACAAAATTTAAAAGAGTTTATTTTGGTTGTTTTTTCATGTTTTTATTTCTTTTTCCTTTAGAGCATTATGGTTTTTTTAAATTATTATTGTGGCCAGACACCATACAAAATAACTCAAGCTGTTTTTAGTGTTTCACCACACAAAAGAACAAAGTTTAACCTTACTGGATCTTAATATTTATTTTCTGAATTATTTATTCTCTAACCATTCTAGTCATTGCCCATATGTTATGTTCATATTCTCTCAGGTTTCAATAAAACGAATAAAATATCACAGAGGGCACTTAAAATATTTTATGGTGTTATCACGGGAAGAATGTGGAGAGAAGGATTCCACAATGCCAACCAAACACTGTAGGATGTGAAATATTTTTACAACTATAGAACAGGAAATTATTAAACAAGTGAATAAAAATTTACTAGAAAATATAAAGGTTTAAAGCTATTAATGTGAATTAATATGTCAAGGTCAAGTCAGGACCACACCTAAATATCACTCACAGGAATTTCTACATCCCTTATGCAACAATTCCTAGGTGGCACATAACTCCAAAGAAAGAAAAGAAGAGAAAAAAGAAAAGAAGCTAGTTGCTTATGTATGGAAACAGGGAGTAAAGAAACTAAGGAGAGGGACTGAAATTCTTAATTTTTAAAATTATGTTTACGGTGTAGGTGAAGCATAAGGACACCAACTTGAAGGCTATTTATGATGCAGAATAATCTATTTGGAAAGGATATTCAGGGAGAAAAGTGGGGTAATATGGGTTATTATAAGCATCTCCAAGTCTCTGTTTCAACTATACAATGAGAAAAATAAAGAGGGATTTTCAAGATAAGTGTTTATTATTGTACTCCGAGTTATAGACATTTTCTTAGGGCAATTTTATCTCTACATTGAAAATATAGCATATGTCAATAAGTAAATTATAGGAATTGGGATGGTTACAGGTGAAACATAAGGTATATAATATTGTGTTCATATAACGCCTAGACCAGAACAAAATCACTTAAGTAGCATATCTTTAATATGTGTGGTGGTCACTAATGCTGTTTACAGTGGTTCCGGTTCTTATTCTGGGCACAAGGGAGAATTTCATTTTGTCTCTCCTTTTGAAGTTGGATGTGGTCATGTAATTTGTGTTAGCTAATGAAATGTGAGTAGAACTGTGTATCATTTCAAGATGGAAGCTTAAAAAAACCAGTGCAGAATCACTGTGTTCCCTTCCCCAAGACTAGCGTTTTAGAAGAACAGGTAAAGATGGAACCTCTATCATCCTGGGTGCCTGAATGAACCACACAGCAATCATGTGAGATTTTAATCTCTTTAGGTTGCAGAGAGCCCTTGAAGTCTACACAATAGTAGTACCTATATTCTAGGATGGTCGTGAGAATCAAAGATAACTCATCTTTGGCACTTGACGTGATGTCCAATAAATGTCCACTATTAGCACTACTGTTAAAAATGAAAACAAAACGCTTAAAGCTTTTTCTGGAAATTTTATATTTTTCTTCCTAAATGATAACTTTAAAAAGTGAACCATTTTATTTATCATACTAATTTTGTGACATTTTTTCCTTTTCCTTACATTGTGACTTCCAAAGAAAGAGTCAGCATTCAAAAGTCACAGAGTTTCCACCTATGCTTAACATAGAAACCACATGAATAATCTCACTAGACAGGAAACTAGGTAAGGCACAAACATCAGTGCTTAGCAAAAAGGGCAGAGAAGAGAATTATAGTGGGTTAGCCTCTGGCTCTCCAAGGGGTTTATGGTGTTCTAGGAAACTAGAAGTGAGTGGTCAAGTATTATGTATCCAATATTACTGAAAGAGCGAGGGAGTTTTTTGCTGAAATCTTGTAATTCAAATCTACTTGTAACCTCAGAATCATTCAAAAATATGATAAAATAGTGAAGGTCATCACTCTTGAAGAGCTTCGGCTGTGAATTTTCCATTTGATAAGAAAAAAGTTAACAATTCTTGGAAAGAAGGAGTACACATAATAAGATATAATGTAAGCCAAGTAGGGCAAGTTCCTTTTCTTTAGTAAATCGTTTCGGTCTACACTGTAGACTTTGGACAAAGCTCAAGGATTGGCAGTAGAATGCATTTGATAAGGAAGCTGCTGGAAATAAAGTCCTTCACTCAGGCTGTTGTTGTTGTTGTCATTGTTGACCAAGGTTTTGCAATGAAAAATGGGGCCGCTTAAATCAGTTTATTGACCTGTCATTGATTAACAGAGACAATATGACTTATGTAAATTGATTACAGTATGCAAGAGAGCTAGCTATTTCCACATCACCTTTAAATTTTTTAAATTTTTTTTTTTTTTTTTTTGGCTGTGTTGGGTCTTCGTTTCTGTACGAGGGCTTTCTCTAGTTGCGGCAAGCGGGGGCCACTCTTCATCGCGGTGCGCGGGCCTCTCATTATCGCGGCCTCTCTTGTTGGGGAGCACAGGCTCCAGACGCGCAGGCTCAGTCGTTGTGGCTCACGGGCCCAGTTGCTCCGCGGCATGTGGGATCTTCCCAGACCAGGGCTCGAACCCGTGTCCCCTGCATTGGCAGGCGGATTCTCAACCACTGCGCCACCAGGGAAGCCCCACATCACTTTTAAAGTGAGGCTTTCTGTAAAATGCAGGCTGCTCAGAAGTTATTTTCAGAGTCACCTCTGTCTTAATATTTAGAATAGCCTTGTGCCTTTTTCTCAAATTTTTCCATTCTACACCAATATTTTACCAGCCCACTCTTCCAGTGGAGATTAATCTGTTAAGTAAGATGAATGAAACTACTATTTAGTTTTGTTTATTGTACATTTAGTTTCTCTCCTGTGCCTGTTCTGAGACGAAAACAGGACCTGATTCACTTTGGCACCTACCGGAAGTCCTCAATGCCTTATAGTCTACTCTGCTGTTTTTCTGTTCAACTCACCAATAAAACAAATTTATTAAAGTGGATTACAGGCAATAGCTTTAAAGTGTTAAAGGCAACCACTAGGGTGGCCCAAGTATTAAAGAACCTGACTTTTTCTACCTTAAAAATCAGCACTTTGGACTTCTGCTATAAAATAGGTTCTTGGCATTTTGGAAACTTCTTGGCATAGAGTTTTACAGCTTAGGGCCAACCTTGTTTTTCACAGTGATTGAATAGAAGGTCGACTAACTCTTAACCTTCATTTAGCTTGCAATTCAAATGTACACTTGATTAAAAATAAAATATCTGAAAATAAGTGGCATCTGCCCAGTACTTTGGGGTTTTCTAAAGGCCTTTACATAAGGTATTTTATTTAAGCCTTATAACAGTCTTGTTTGCTCAACATTATTACCTTGATTTACATAAAAAATAAAGTTCAAAGAGGTTAAGTGAATTGTTCACATAAGTATAAACTGAAGAAGCCCAGACTTAAATGTATTCTACGTATTCTACACTACCAAATTTGTCCTTCGCAGCTGTACTGTCCAATAGAAATATAGCAGGGGGCACACATGACATTTACATTTTTCCTGGAACCAGATTACAAAAGGTAAAAAGTAATCAGTGGAATTAATTTTAGTAATATATATATTTTACTTGATCCCAAATATCAAAAATACCATCATTTCAACGTGTATTCAATTTAAAAATTGGTAATGATTTATTTCATGCTTTTTTTTTTTTGTACAAAATTTATGAAATCTGGTGTGTACTTAAAGTACATCTCACTTTGGATGCTAAATTTTCATGAGAAATACTTAACTTGTATACGACATAAAATTTAAAGTCAAAAAAGCAGATTCACATACTCGAATTATTCTAAGCATACTTAAAATTTTTTTCCAACAATGAAATTCAGTGTTAGTTTTCAAATTTAAATTTAAATTTAATTTTAAAATTTAGTTCCTCAGTCATAGCAGCCATGTGTGAAGTGCTCAATAGTCACATGTGACTGCCATATAGACAGAGGCCTTATAGTGTCTGTGTATTAGCAGTAGAGTTTAAAGTCAGTTTCATACTGTTTATTTCATCTTTCACCTACATCAATTATGAAGAAAGAGATAACATGTTAAAGGTGGGCAATTACATATTCAGATGGGCTGATTTTCTTTCTTGGTTTCCAGATAAATTTTTACAGGTTGAGGGGCTTCCCTGGTGGCGCAGTGGTTGAGAATCTGCCTGCTAATGCAGGGGACACGGGTTCGAGCCCTGGCCTGGGAAGATCCCACATGCCGCAGAGCGGCTGGGCCCGTGAGCCACAACTGCTGAGCCTGCGCGTCTGGAGCCTGTGCTCCGCAACGAGAGAGGCCCGCGCATCGCGATGAAGAGTGGCCCCCGCTTGCCACAACTGGAGAAAGCCCTCGCACAGAAACGAAGACCCAACACAGCCAAAATCAATCAATCAATCAATCAATCAAACATACGCATCTGATTCAAGATCCTCATTAAAAAAAAAAAAAAAAAAAAAAAAAAATTTTTACAGGTTGAGCTTTTCATGGAAACATGTAGACCTAAAAGAAAAAAAAAAAAAAAACAACCAAAACATTCCTTTGTAGGTCAAGTAAATAAACAATATTTAAGAAAATACAACTCATTTCCTTTACCACTCCATCAAAATCCTGGTTGTTAGCAGTTAGTTCATACATTTTTGTTGAAGGTAAACATAGTTTGCTTCTCCCTCTGCACTACTGCACTCTTTTCAGCTCAGTGAATGTAGAGTTTATAAGAATTTTTATGAAATGTTGGAATGTGATAAAATAGTGAGCCTTGCCTTGCAAGCCGGAATAAACTTCTCTTCGCCTGTCTCTCCCTTCTGTGGTAACTCCTTCACCACTTAAATGCTATATGTTTCCCTGCTGCCCTTAGTCATGAAGTCAGATGATTTTGGACTTGAGTCCTTCCTCTTTCTTGTCTTCATTTGACTCTATGATGTATTTCTCTCAGGAAAGGACGTTATAAACTTCTTTCTCTAAGGGATGATTGTCACCTTTCTAGAGATATTAAACATGAGATGAGGATTTGAGGTAGCAGCAGGCTATAAAGAATATATTTTGGGGGTCAGGAGAGGTGCGAAGTCATATGACTTTGTCAGGAACTCCTGCCTGCCCTCCACTGGAAGCCTTCAGCCAGCTTCCGGTGCACAAACTTTAATACAGAAAGTATTGCTTCTCATCTGAGTTTTAATATTGAAAAATTAAGTTATGATCATTGTTAAGAAGCTTACTAAAAGGAAGCCACCTTTAGTTCATAAAATTCAATTCACATATCCATCTCCGTAAGGCAGGGCTATAATATCCCATGGGTTTGGGTTCTTGGGTGCCCTGTTAGAATTTACTCCGTGCTGAGAGGGTTGTCTTCCTTTGTGAATACATTTCTTTAAAAATCCATAATAATTCATGACTAATTATTGGACATTCCGAGATACATTGGAAGGATTTCTTCTTGATTAGCCGTTATCACCTTCTGCCAATAATACACTACCTAAGTTTACAAAAGGGCTTTGGTGTAGAGAACAAATGTATGGTCACCAAGGGGGGAAAGCGGTGGGGTGGTGGTGGTGGTGGGATGAATTGGGAGATTGGGATTGACATGTATACACTAATATGTATAAAACAGATAACTAATGAAAACCTGTATTTAAAAAAGAAAGGTTTTGGTTGCCAGAAGTTGCTGAATTCCAAATATTGTGAAATATTCTGTCTAGGCTGTGGAGCCAGTGTACCATTTCTGGGAAATTATTGGCAGACTATTATGGCTACTTAGAGTCAGTCTAGGAGAATACCTAAACTCTTCTTGAAAATTGCGCTTACAATTTGAATAGTTACAAAGGATTCTTTATAAGACAGATGTCAGATATCAAGGATTATGAGATATTGAACGAAGTTTAACAAAAAAGAGCATAACCATTATCTTTGAATTCCCCAGTGTATCCATCAGAGGTAATCACTACCTGGCTTATGCTTTAATCATTACCTTATACTTTGTTTTTCTTTATAGTTTTACTACATATGTTTATTTCCCTAAATGATGTTTGGCTTCATTTTCTAAGTTTTTGAATTTCATATAAATGAATTTATGTTTGTTTGCAATTTGCTTATTTTTTTGTTCAAGAATATGTTCTCACACCAACACTAAATAAATTGATCTAGTTGTTTTTCATCCTTTACAACACTTGGGGTGGTGAGTATTAAGTGCTTTTCTAATTACATTATTTTTTCTTTATTTATGAGTAGATTTTTTTTTTAAAGGAATTCCTTTATTTTTATTTTTTTTATTTATTTATTTTTGGCAGTGTTGGGTCTTCGTTCCTGTGCAAGGGCTTTCTCCAGTTGTGGCGAGCGGGGCCCACTCTTCATTGCGGTGCGCAGGCCTCTCACTATCGCGGCCTCTCTTGTTGCGGAGCACAGGCTCCAGACGCGCAGGCTCGGTAGCCGTGGCTCACGGGCCCAGTTGCTCCGCGGCATGTGGGATCTTCCCAGACCAGGGCTCAAACCCGTGTCCCCTGCATTGGCAGGCAGACCCTCAACCACTGCGCCACCAGGGAAGCCCTAGATGTTTTTACATATCTGAGAACTAATATGCCACAAATACTTCTCCTAGTTTGTGGCTCTTCTTTTTATTATATGATGTCTTGATTAAGAGAAATTCTTTAGTCATCAAATTTCTCATTATTTCTCTTTTGCTGTCTATTTTTGTGCCTTGATTAAGAAACCCCTCCCTTCCTTGAATTGATGAATAGATTTTACCGTCTTTCAAAATTTTGCCTTTTACATTTGCTTTAATTTACCTGAAAACAGTATTTGTGGATGGTGTCAGGTAGGGGTCCAATTTCATATTTATTCCACACATGGATACCCAAATGTGCAGGTATCTTTTATCAAATTGTCTCTTTCTTCTCCCAGGTGTCTGTAATACTTGCTCTGCCATAAACATGTGTCTTATTTCTGGGATCTTCATGGTCAAATGTGTCCATCTTTGCACTAATACAAAAATGCCATTATTTAAAGGTATCATTTTGTTATCTTGTGAATCAAATCTTCTCACCTTTCTCTAATTCTTCAGAATGTCTGTTTAAAGGTTTTTTGTTCTTTGATATACATTATAAAATTAGCTTGTGACATTCATTCTGTTTCCTCCAAAGTTGTGATTTTGATTTGAAATGTCTTGATTGGAAATAACTTTGACTGTATAGATTAATTTGGGGAAAAGTGCCACCTTTATAATATTGTCATCCAATCCATGATCATAGTACATTTTCTAGCTTATTTAATTCTCTAATGCCTTATAGTAATGCTTTATAAGTTTCTCTATAAATGCCATACACATCTTTTATTAGATATATTTCTGAGGACATCATATATTTTGATGCTATTGAATATGATATATATGTTCATAATTTTTAAATCTGCACCTTGATGAATGTTATGTATGTATAATAACACATATCTTTTTATGTTGTAAAATGTCCTTTATATTTCTAGATATGCTTCTTGCTTTAAAGTACAAGTTACTTAAAGTACAGTACAAGTTATGATTATAAATGTATTTCCAAAAGGCAATGTTATTATTCATCTTTATTTAGATTTACTAACATATTTACCTTTTCTTTACCCTTAATTTCTTTTAGCATCTCTATACATCCCTTGAATCATTTTCCTTCTGCCTAAAGAACCCCTTTGAGTAATTCTTTTAGTTTGGGTTTATTGATGATATATTTTCTCAGTTTTTGTTTTTCTGAAAATATTCTTATTTTGCCTTAATTTTGTTGAATATTTTCACTAGGTTGGCAGTTATTTTCTACTGGGAAACTGAAGATATCATTATACTGACTTCTGAATTACATTTTTTTTGTTGAGAAATCAATTTTTAGTCTATTTGTCATTTGAAGATAATACTTATTATTTCTTGGCTACTTTTAATAATTTTCTTTTACTTTCATCAGTTTTATTATGATCTACATAAGTATGCATTCTTTCTTCTTTATTTATAGTGGTTTTTAGAACTTCTTGGATCTATGCCTTGATGAATTTTATCATTTTTGTCCTTTATATCTTCAGATATTGTTTCTGTTTCATTACTCTCTCTTCTGGAGTTCCAATTACATCATGGTAGAAGTTTGGACTATGTATCCTATGACTCCTAAGTTTCTTTTAATATTTTCATCTTTTCTTCTCTTTAAGATTCAGTCTTATTGTCTTCTAACCTATCTTCAATTTCATTAGTTTTCCTTCAGCTGTTTCTAGTCTGCTGTTAACTACATCCATTAAACTTTATTATTTTTAAAAATTTTATTTTCTTATTGAAGTATGGTTGACTTACAATATTATATTAGTTTCAGGTGTACAACATACTGAGTCAATATTTTTATAGATTATGCTCCATATAAAGTTATAAAATATTGGCTATATTACCTGTGATGTACATTACATTGTTACAACTTATTTATTTTATATCTAGTAGTTTGTACCTCTTAATCCCGTTCATCTATGCGTCTCTCCCCCTAAACTTCTCCCCTCTGGTAAACACTAGTTGGTTCTCTGTATCTATGAGTGTGTTTCTCTGTTGTTATATTTGTTTTTGTTTGTTTGTTTTATTTTTAGATTCTACATATAAATGAAAACATATAGTATTTGTTTTTCTTTGACTTATTTCACTAACCCTCCATGTCTATCCATTTTGTCATAAATGGTAAATTTTAATTCTTTTTTTATGGCTGAATAATATTCCATTGTGTTTGTGTGTGTGTGTGTGTGTGTAATATTACTCAGCCATAAAAAAGAAGTAAATGTATACACCATATCTTCTTTATCTATCCTTCTGTTGATGAATGCTTCCATATATTGGCTGTGGTAAATAATACTGCTATGAACATGGGGGTGCATATTTGCTGAATTTGTATTTTTGTTTTCTTCAGAAATACCCAGGAGTGGAATTGCTGGATCATATGGTAGTTCTACTTTTAATTTTTAAGGAACCTCCATGCTGCTTTCCATAGTGGCTGCACCAATTTACATTCCCACCAACAGTGTAGCAGGGTTCCCTTTTCTCCACATCCTAGCCAGTGCTTGTTATTTCTTTCTATTTTTGTAAATAATAGCTGTTCTGACACATGTGAGGTGATATCTCATTGTGGTTTTGATTTGCATTTCCCTTATAATTAATGATATTGAACATCCTTTCATGTGCCTGTTGGCCATCTGTATATCTTTAGGAAAATGTTCAGGTTTTCTGCCCATTTATAAAACCAGGTTGTTAGTTTTTGCGTTTTTTTTGATGTTGAAATATATGAGTTCTTTATATAGGTTGGATATTAACCCTTTATCAGACATATCATTTGCAAATACTTTCTCCCATTCAGTAGGTTGCCTTTTGGTTTTGTTGATCATTTCCTTTGCTTTGCAAAAAGTTTTAAGTTTGATTAGGTCCCATTTGTTTATTTTTGCTTTTGTTTTCCTTGCCTGAGGAGACAGATCAAAATATATATTGCTAAGACCAATATAAAAGGGCATACTGCCTATGTTTTCTTCTAGAAATTTTATGGTTCCCGTTCTTAAATTTAGGCCTTTAATCCATTTTGGGTTTATTTTTTTATATGTGTGAGAAAATATTCTAAGTTCATTTTACATGTAGCTGTCCAGTTTTTCCAACACATACTGAAGAGACTTTATTTTCTCCATCGTATATTCTTGCCTCATTTGTCATAGGTGAATTAACTATATGTGCATGGGTTTATTTCAGGGCTCTCAATTCTGTTCCATTGCTCTATATGTCTGCTTTTGTGCCAGTACCATATTGTTTTGATTACCATAGTTTTATAGTGTAATTTGAGATCAGGGAGCCTGATACCTCCAGCTTTGTTTCTTTTGTTCTCATGATTGCTTTGGCTATTCAGGGTCTTTCATAGTTCTATTCAAATTTAGGGATTATTTGTTCTGTGAAAAATATAATTGGTATTTTGATAAGGATTGCATTAAGTAGTACGGTTTGAGTAGTATGGACATTTTAACATTATTCATCCATTCATGAATACAGGATATCCTTATATTTATTTGTATCATTTTCAGTTTCCTTCATCAATGTTTTATAGTTACAAAGTACAGGTCTTTCACTTTCTTGCTTAAATTTATTCCTAGGTATTTTATTATTTGTGATGCAGTTGTAAATGAGATTGCTTTCTTTTTTTTTTCATTATTTTTTTTCTATTTAAAAAATATTATTTACTTATTTATTTTTGGCTGCGTTGGGTCTTTGTTGTTGTGCACAGGCTTTCTCTAGTTGTGGTGAGCATGGGCTCCTCTTCCTTGTGGTACACAAGCTTCTCATTGTGGTAGCTTCTCTTGTTGGGGAGCACAGGGTGTGGGCACACGGGCTTCAGTAGTTGTGGTGCGTGGGCTCAGTAGTTGTGGCTCACGGGTTCTAGAGCACAGACTCAGTAGTTGTGGTGCATAAGCTTAGTTGCTCTGCCACATGTGGGATCTTCCTGGACCAGGGTTTGAACCAGTGTCCCCCGCATTGGCAGGTGGATTCTTTTTTTTTTTTTTTTTAAAGGATTTTCTTATTTATTTATTTATTTATTTATTTATTTTTGGCTGTGTTGGGTCTTCGGTTCGTGCGAGGGCTTTCTCCAGTTGCGGCAAGCGGGGGCCACTCTTCATCGCGGTGCGGGGACCGCTCTTCATCGCGGTGCGCGGGCCTTTCTCTATCGCGGCCCCTCCCGTCGCGGGGCACAGGCTCCAGACGCGCAGGCTCAGCAATTGTGGCTCACGGGCCCAGCTGCTCCGTGGCATGTGGGATCCTCCCAGACCAGGGCTCGAACCCGTGTCCCCTGCATTAGCAGGCAGATTCTCAACCACTGCGCCACCAGGGAAGCCCCGGCAGGTGGATTCTTAACAACTGCACCACCAGGGACGTCCTGGGATTGCTTTCTTTATTTTTCTTTCTGATAGTTCATTATTAGTGTATAGAAATGCAATCAATTTCTGTTTATTAATCTTTTATCCTGCAATTTTACTAAATTCATTTATGTGTTCTAAAAGTTTTTTTGTGGAGCCTTTAGGGTTTCCTAAATATAGTATCATGTTATCTGCAAATAGAGACAAGTTTACTTCTTCCTCTCCTATTTGGATGCCTTTTGTTTCTTTTTCTTGTCTGGTTGCTGTGGCTAGGACTTTCAATACTATGTTAAATAGAAATGACAGGAATGGGCATCCTTGTCTTGTTCCTGATTTTAGAGGAAAAGCTTTCAGCTTTTCATCATTGAGTATGGTGTTGCTGTGGGTTTTTCATAAATGGCCTTTATTATGTTGAGAGATGTTCCGTCTAAACCATCTTTGTTGAGAGTTTTTGTCATGAATGGATGTTGATTTTTGTCAAGTGTTTTTTTCTGCATCTATTGAGATGATCATGTGATTTTTATTGTTTGTTTTTTTAATATGGTGTATGACATTGATTGATTTGAGGATAGTGAACCATCCTTGCATCCCTGGAATAAATCTCACTTGATCATAATGATCCTTTTTATTTATTGTTGAATTCTATTTGCTAATATTTTGTTGATGATATTTGCATCTATATGATAGACACATCAGTGATATTGGCCTGTAATTTTCTTTTTGTGTAAAATATATATCTGGTTTTGGTATCAGGTTACTGCTGACCTTGTAGAATGGGTTTGGAAGTGTTCCCTCATCTTCAGTTTTTTTGGAATTGTTTGAGAAGGATAGGTATTAACTTTTCTTTAAATGTCTGTTAGAATTTTCCTGTGAAGCCATTCTTTCCTGGACTTTTGTTTGTTAGGAGTTTTTTGATGGCTGATTCAATTTCAATACTAATAATCTGTCTGTTCAAATTTTCTATTTCTTCCTGTTTCAGTAGTGGAAGATTGTGTATGTCTAAGAATTTATCCATTTATTCTAAGTTGTCCAACTGGTTGACATATAACTGTCTATAGTCGTCTCTTGGGATTGTTTGTATTTCTGTGATATCAGTCGTAACTTCTCCTCTTTCATTTCTGTTTTATTTATTTGGGCTCTCTCTCTTTTTTTCTTAGTGAATGTGTTTAAAGATGTATCAATTTTGTTTATCTTTTAAAAAAAACCCAGCTCTTGTTTCATTGATCTTTTCTTTTCTTTTTTTCCTTTGGTCTCTATTTTATTTATTTCCACTCTGATCTTTATTTCTTTTTCCTTCTGCTGACTTTGGGCTTTGCTTGTTCTTCTTTCTCTAATTCCTTTAAATGGAAAGTTAGGTTGTTTATTTGAGATTTTTCTTATTACTTAAGGTAGGCCTGTATCAATATAAAATTCCCTCTTAGAACTATTTTTGCTGCATCCCATAGATTTTGGAAAGTTGTTTCTCAAAGCATTTTCTGAGTTTTCCTTTGATTTCTTTGTTGACCAATTGGTGTTTTAGTAGCAAGTTGCTTAGTCTCCACATTTGTGGTTTTTTCCGTTTTCTCTCCTGTAATTATTTCTAGTTTTATACCATTGTGGTTGGAAAAGATGTTTGATATAATTTCAATCTTAAATTTATTGAGTCTTGTTTTGTGGTTTAGCATGTGATCTATCCTGAAGAAAGTTCCATGTGCACTTGGTATTCTGCTGTTTTTGAATGGAGTGTCCTGTAGGTATCTATTAAGTTCATCTTATCTAATGTGTCATTTAAGGCCACTGCTTCAAGTCTGGGTGATCTATCCATTGATGTAAGTGGGGTGTTAAAGTTCCATATTATTGAATTACTGTCGATTTCTCTGTTTATGTCTCTCAATATTTTCTTTATACATTTAGGTGTTCCCATATTACGTGCATATATGTCAACAAATGTTATATCCTTTTCTTGGATTGACCCCTTTATCGGTGTGCAGTGCCTTTCTTTGTCTTTTATTATAGACTCTGTTTTAAAGTCTGCTTTGTCTGACATGAGTATCGTTACCCCAGCTTTCTTTTCATTTCCATTTGCATGGAATATTTTTCTATCCCTTCATTTTCGGTCTGTATGTGTCTTTAGCTCTGAAGTGAGTCTCTTGTAAGCAGCATATAGTTGGGTCTGTTTTTAATCCAATTAGCTACCCTATGTCTTTTGATTGGAGCATTTAGTCCATTGACACTTCAAATGATTATTGATAGGTATGTACTTACTACCATTTTATTACTTGTTTTCTGGTTGTTTTAGCCATTCTTCTCTTTTCTTCTATTTTGATCTCCTCCCTTGTGCTTTGATGATTTTCTTTAGTGTTTTATTCAGGTTCTTTTCTCTTTATTTCTTATGTATCTAAGTTTTTTTATTTGTGGTTACCATGATATACATATGTATCAACTTAGCACTACATCTACTTGTTTTAAGCTGATAATCATTTGAGTTCAAACACATTCTAAAAGATCTATGATTTTTACTCCCCCCACCTTTTGTGTTTTTGACATCATATTTTATGTCTTCATGCCTCTTAACTGTTTATTGTAGTTACGGTTGATTTTATAGTTTTTGCCTTTTAACTTTTATACTGGCTTATTTAACTGGTTGATCCACTGCCTTTACTGTATATTTGCTTTACCAGTGAGATTTTTCTCTTCCTATATTTTCCTATTTCTTGTTACAGTGTTTTTTGTTTTGTTTTGTTTTTCACTTAAAAAAGACCCTTTAACATTTCTTGCAAGGCCAGTGTAGAGGTGATGACCTCTTTCAGTTTTCACTTGTCAGGAAAACTCTTTATCTTTCCTTCAATTCTGAATGATAGCTTTGCTGTGTAGAGTATCCTAGATTGTTTGTTTTTTCCTTTCAGCACTTTAAATATACCATGCCTCTTCCTTCTGGTCTGAGAAGTTTCTGCTGAAAAATCAGTTGATAGCCTTAGGGAGTTCCCTTGTGTGTGACTCTTTGTTTTTCTCTTGCTGTTTAAAAAACTCTTTGTTCTTTACTTCCGAGATTTTAATTAAGATATTTTTGGTGTGGATCCCTTTAGATTCATCTTGTTTGGGACTCAGTGCTCCCTAGATCTGGATATCTGTTAGGAAGGTTAGATAAGTTTTCAGCCATAATTTCATCAAATACATTTTCTGCCCTCTTCTCTCTCTCTCTTTTCCTTCTAGGATCCCTAAAATACGAATGTTAATATGCTTGATGTTGTCTAAGAGGTCCCTCAAATTATCTAAATTATCTTCCTTAAAATTTCATTGTTCTGATTTGGTGATTTTTACTCTTCTATTTTCCTGGTTGCTTGTGTGTTCTGTATCACATAACCTGCTATTAATTCCTTCTAGTGCATTTTTATTTATTGTATTCTTCAGCTCTGATTGGTTCTTTAAAAAATTTTTCCTAGTTCTTCACTGACATTTTCAGTGTGCTCCTCTACTCTTTCCTGAATTCAGTGAGCATTTTGTTACTATTGCGTTGAACTCTTTATCAGGTAAATCATTTATCTCTGTTTCATTTTTTTCTCCCTGGGGTTTTTATCTTGTTTTTTTGTTTGGAACATATTCCTCTATCTTCTTATTTTGTTTTACTTTTTCTGTTTATCTCTATGAAATTAGGCAAAACAGTTACCTTTCCCAGTCTTGAAGGTGTCTCCTTGTGAGGGAAAGTCCCTATGCTGTCTGTGTGTGCCCAGTGGCTTTGGTGGGAGAGCTGGATCTGCAGTGAGAGGGGGTACATTATATCCCAGTGTGCTCTGGCAGCCACTGCCTTGATGGGAGGTACGGCTGGAGTAGGATGGGCTAGAGACAGAGCCAGGTGTGTGCCTGGGCTTCTCCCAGGCTCAATGGCAGTCTCTGTCCTATTGGGAGGTGGAGTGGAGCCTGAGGGGCTGGAGCAGGAGTCCTGAGGGAACTGGGCTTTGCTTCAGAGCAATAGGAGTCTTTGCCTTGGTTGGGGGCATGGAAGAGGCCTGAGGGTCTTGAGCTGCACTTCTGAGCTGGCTCTGCTTTTCCCAGTGTGTGCACGTGTGTGATGGCGATGGTTGTTTCTGCCTTGGTTTGTGGCTTGTTTGGGGCCTGATGGGTTATAGCTGCACTTCTGAGCTTGTTCCACTTTTCCTCTAGTGTGTGTGCATGCGATGGTGATGGTGCCAGAGAGGAGGGACTGGGGCAGGAGCTTGGTCCCGGCTGCATGTGGTGTGCAGTGGCAGTCCTGGCAGGCTGGCCAGAGCACCAGACAATTTTCAATCTGCTGCCTCTGTGCTGGGACAGGGAGCTGGGAAGTTCATCCATGCACTATTCAAGAGTGGAGTCTCAGTTTCTCACAGCTCTCTGGTAAACCCCACTCTGTTTTGAAACCTGCTAATGGGGCTTTTCTTCCTGGTGCTGGACCCCGGGGCTGGCATGCCTAATATGGGACTTGAACGCCTTGCTCCTTAGAGATGATCCCTGAGCCTATAATATCCCCCTCCTCTTCTACTAGAGGTGTGGGTCCTAACTAGATTGCTTCTCCTCCCTTCCTACTATACTGTGTATTGTTCTATCTGTATAGTCTTGGTTGTAGAAGAGCTGTTCTGTTAGTCTTCAGATCATTTGAGTTGTTCTATATGTCGTTGTAGTTTTGCTGTGTTCCACTGCGGGAGATGAGCTCAGAGTCTTCCTACTCTGATGTCTTAATCCTGCCTCCTACGTTCCTTAAACTTTATTTCAACTTTATATGTATTCATTTAAGAATACATATTTGATTCTTTTTTTATAGTTTTCAGTTATCAAATGACACTTTCCAAATTATTATTTTGTTTGTTTACTAGACAAAATAAATATACTTTTTTTGTGATAACTCCAACCTCTGGGTGACCTCCAAGTGTTTTTCTACCATGTTTCTCATCTTGCTTGGTCATATGGTCTTGTGACCTAGTTTTTTGGGTAATTTTTTAGTGATGCTGAACATGGTGTAAGAGAAGTTTTAGCGGTAATATGATTCTCTGGATGTTTTCTTGTCCCCTAAAAGGGATATAATTAGAGACTGAGCCTCAGTCTTATGAGATCTGCTCTATTTCTGGTTCAATTCTACTCCTAGCATGTAGTCTTTCATTAGTTTCAGCTGAAAGCATGAGGCGTTTATTAGGGATTTTTCCTCTATGGAAGGGTCAGTTACACTAATTGTTGGCTCCATAGCCCCTTAAGATTGCTGAAAGTTGTGCTTTTAGCAAATCAGCAAACATGTTGAGAATAAAAGTGGGGAATGAAGCTGAAGTGGGCTGTTTTTCACTTCCTCCAAGATATTTGTCCATTAAATCTTCATTGCATTACTGTGTCTTAAATGTCTTTGGACTGATAGTTTTTATATTTTGTCAGGGTTGGTCTACAATAAGAGAACCATTATTACCAGAATGAGAAATCCTTTATGTAAGCTTGAAACTAATATGTGTTCTGAAATTTTAGGGTGCATTGTTATATCTGTGTGTGTTGATCATCTATAAATGTTTCTGTTTACCTCTTCCATATTACTAATGATTTATTTTGTCTGCTTAATCAATAATTACATGTGTCAGAATCTACCAGTACAATTATGAATTTGTCAGTTTCTCTTGTTTTATTAATTTTTATTTTGTATGCTCAGAAGTTATTAGTCTATACTATGTTAGAATCTTTACATTTTTTCTGGAGAATTGAAAATTTTCTCATTATTAGTATCCCTCTCTTAGAGTTAATAATATTTTATGTAATCTTATATTTGTTGCAATCAAAGATAGATTTATTTCCAACATAATGTTTTCCTCTTTTCTTGCTCTCTTTTGGATTTATCAAGTATGTTTTCTCACTGAATTAATTATAATCCTCAGTTCATGGCACATTATCGTTATTACCAGTGGTTGTGTGCAAAATCCTCTCTTGTACTATGTGCATATTTTTATACTTATTCCTTTTTCCTCATAATTATTATTTTTCCACATAATTTACCTCATATTAATCTTTTTGATTTTACATGGTATTACAAAATGTGGATGGTTTCTGTATGCAAGTACTTTTTTTTTAAACATCTTTATTGGAGTATAATTGCTTTACAATGTTGTGTTAGTTTCTGCTGTATCACAAAGTGAATCAGCTATATATATACATATATCCCCATATCCCCTCCCTCTTGCATCTCCCTCCCACCCTCCCTATCCCACCCCTCTAGGTGGTCACAAAGCACCAAGCTGATCTCCCTGTGCTATGAGGCTGCTTCCCACTAGCTACCTGTTTTACATTTGGTAGTGTATATATGTCCATGCCACTCTCTCACTTCATCCCAGCTTACCCTGACCCCTCTCCATGTCCTCAAGTCTATTCTTTATGTCTGCATCTTTATTCCTGTCCTACCCCTAGGTTCTTCAGAACTTTTTCTTTTTTAGATTCCATATATATGTGTTAGCATATAGTATTTGTTTTTCTCTTTCTGACTTACTTCACTCTGTGTGACAGACTCTAGGTCCATCCACCTCACTACAAATAACTCAATTTTGTTTCTTTTTATGGCTGAGTAATATTCCATTGTATATATGTGCCACATCTTCTTTATCCATTCATCTGTTGATGGACACTTAGGTTGCTTCCATGTCCTGGCTATTGTAAATAGAGCTGCAATGAACATTGTGGTACATGACTCTTTTTGAATTATGGTTTTCTCAGGGTATATGCCCAGTAGAGGAATTGCTGGGTCATGTGGTAGTTCTATTTTTAGTTTTTTAAGGCACCTCCATACTGTTCTCCATAGTGGCTGTATCAGTTTACATTCCCACCACCAGTGCAAGAGTGTTCCCTTTTCTCCACACCCTCTCCAGCATTTATTGTTTCTAGATTTTTTGATGATGGCCATTCTGACTGGTGTGAGGTGATACCTCATGGTAATTTTGATTTGCATTTCTCTAATGATGAGTGATGTTGAGCATCCTTTCATGTGTTTGTTGGTAATCTGTATATCTTCTTTGGAGAAATATCTATTTAGGTCTTCTGCCCATTTTGGGATTGTTTGGGTTGTTTGTTTTTTTGATATTGAGCTGCATGAGCTGCTTGTATATTTTGGAGATTAATCCTTTGTCAGTTACTTCATTTGCAAATATTTTCTCCCATTCTGAGGGTTGTCTTTTCATCTTGTTTATGGTTTCCTTTGCTGTTATGCATGTATTTTTAATTTAGATAAATGTTATTGTGTTAGATCTCTCCATCTTCTTTATATATATATTTTTTCACTCAGCATGAGCACTTTAAAATTTGAGTTTTTACTCACTGTGCATCTTGTCTGCCTTCTAATTGCTGCCTAGAATTTCATGGTGTGCATCCACCACATTTTAACTATCTGTTCTTCTTATTGTCTGCTGCCACACACACACACACACACACAAAAAGCAGCAGTGAAGCTTAATCAAATATGACTCCTAGAAATCTATTTACTCTCCACATCCATTGTCTTGCCTCTCCATCAGAGTCTCTGCCTCAGGAGACTGACATGTAAGAACTACATCAATATATTTCTTTGCCATCTATTTCCTGGTAGGATTCAGCTAACAACAAACCCTGGCAGGGCAATGATGATAGAGAGGAGAAGGATTCAGGGTACTTATTACTTTGTGTGGTCATCTCAGGTTGACTTTGTCACCTTATTCATGTTTACAGTTCCTCTCAAGGAAGCCATCTCTGTAGGCTTTTCTTCTTGAGGATTCTTCCCTCATCCCATTGGGTCTGGAGGTGGTAAGAGCCCAATATACTGAACTCTCCCTGTAGGTTCCCCTGCATTATACTCATCCCCTTTTAATTGTCTTTTTAGTAACTCCCTTCAAATTATTCTAAAATGCTGGGATCTTGGCTTGTTTAGACCTTTATGGAATTGTAAGAAAATTGACATTCTTTTACTGTTGCTATTACTGATTCTTTTTTTTTTTTTAATTTTACTTATTTATTTATGGCTGTGTTGGGTCCTCTTCTCTGTGCGAGGGCTTCCTCCAGCTGCGGCAAGCGGGGGCCACTCCCCATCGCGGTGCGTGGGCCCCTCACCACCGCGGCCCCTCCCGTTGCGGAGCACCGGCTCCAGACGCGCAGGCTCAGCAATTGTGGCTCACGGGCCCAGTCGCTCCGCGGCACGTGGGATCCTCCCAGACCAGGGCTCGAACCCGCGTCCCCCGCACCGGCAGGCAGACTCCCAACCACTGCGCCACCAGGGAAGCCCCTACTGATTTTTTAATTGATCAAAATCTAAAGCTAATCAGTACCATTAGCCTCACAAATGATACAGCAACTAAAAGAACTTTTTCCTTGTCATGAACCCTCTGGATTTATATACTGTTTTTTGTCTCATACGTTAATCTATCTTTTGTATTTTAAAAAAATCATCAAGTTGCAATTATTAATGTTGTAAAGAGTTATTTTTTGTTTAGTTTTACATATTTACCATTTTTTAATTTTCATTCTTTTTCATGACTTAAACATTTTATATTGGGTCACTTTCCCTCTTCCTGAAGTATAAACTTTATAATATTTTTTGCGAAGTATCTAATTTGAAGTTGATGGATGTTTTCTTTCAGTACATTGATGATGTTATTTCACTGTATTCTTCCTGTTGCTGTCAGTAAGTTAGCTGTCATTCTAAATACCCTTCCTTTTAAGCAATCTGTGTTTTTCTGTTTGGCTATTTTATGATCTTCTCTTTTTGTCTGTGTTCTCTACTGCCACTGTGGTATGGATTTCTTCTTATTTATCCTGTTTGTAATACAATGGCCTTCTTGAATCTGTATTGGCGCTTTTCAACTTTTGTCAAAATTTCTATCGTTACTCTTAAAGTTGTTTCTGCTCTATTCTCTTCTTTTTCCCTTCATGCAGCTGCAATGGAATATAAGTTGAACTGTCACTTGGTCCGTGTCTTTCAAACACTGTTTTTTATAACTACATCTTTGTATTTCTGTGCTGCCCTTTGGATTTATATGTATACGGGAATTTACTATTTCTGTCTTCAACTATTCTAGTCTATTAATCTCATTTATTGACTTTTTAATGTCTATTATTTTTTATTTCTAGAACTTCTATTTGTTTACATTTCAAATGTATTTGATAATTAATTTTTTGCCTTTTGTTCCTTTGTCATTCTATTATATTTTTGCTTTAAACTTTTAAATTATATTATTTCTTTAAATTGTGTAAAGTACAATTACATGGTGTTTTATATATGACAATCCCACACCTCATATCTTTTGAAGGACTGCTATTGTTGTCCCTCAGGGTGTTTTGTTTCCTTGTGTGTTTGTTTTTTGGACTGAATCCTCCTATTTACTGAAAACTTTTTTGTGTTCAATATTAAGAATTTATATGGAAGTTTTTCCTCCAGTGATGATTTACATTTGTTCCTTCCAGAGGTCTGAGGCATTTCCAATCCATGACCTCTTTAAATCAAACTCTTAACTTGAAGCTTTTTGAACTGGTTGTAAACTGAGGGAAGACACACTTATGGTTATAAATTCCCAGCAGATACCACCTCAAATTCACCACTAAGTTTTTACTTGGCCAGTTTTCTGAAAATCTTCCATAGTAGACATTTGGGGTCCAGGATTATTTCTAATTCACCTTTAAATCAAAGGTGAAGAACTTTGAGTTCCCAGAGATATCTGGAAGTTTTCTAATAGCCTATCTACCTTGGATGTTGCTTGGGCTTTTCTTTAGGCATTGATTTCCTTAAAGCCTATGAAAACTAAAGCTGAATTTCTCTTGGTCAACAAAATCTTTCTCTCCATTTGTAAGACTCAGTGCTCTGGTTAATTCTCTGAGATACAGCTTCTACTTTCTTTTTAACCTCTTTGTATTCCTCAGTGCTTTTGTCAGTTCATTAATGTGTTTTAAAAGATTAGAAAAATATTTTATTCAGCATTTTTAGTTGTTTTTCAATGACGGGCGCCGTGAGAGAATCTAATCCACCATTACTCCTAGAAACACAGTTTTAATTTTGTGGGGCTTTGGCAGTACTATATATACTTCAGTTATTCAAACATTTATGTTATTGGCATGATTAATATTTAATTTGTTTAGAACAATATTTAGAACCTATTACTAAGACACATTTCTTTCTGATTACTCCAGTTGTTCTTTTATCATTGCTATGGGCAATGGATTCTCCTGAAATGTGGTTTCTCAAGGCAGTTTTCTATATTTGTCTTCTGTGATTCACTAACAGCTTGTTTGATTTCCATAACAGAAAATAATTCTCTCCATATGCCAAAAGACGACTCATTTAAATAAGCCTGGTTCATGGGTTATCAACTTGATTACATCAGTTCTTTGAAAATATAGGAGTTTATACTATGGTTTTAGAATAAATTGCCTTCTCTAGTGTCATTTATATTGTACTAGAAAACAAACATGTAATTTGTAAAGCTATGCCATCATACTAATAGAACAAGGAGGGATTTATCCCTCTATTTCATCAAAAAGTCAAATGCATAACAAATCATTGTCAATGATGAAAGTATTTCTTGTGCATTGTAAGGATCAAAGTAGACTAAATGACTTCCTCAAGGCAAGGCCATTGTCACCAGTTATCATAGTGAAGCAGAGACATGTGGTAGGATGGAGAACACTTTGTTTTTGCACTTGTAATACCTGTTTAAGTTAGTATTTCCACCATGTAATTCATATCAAAGGAGTGTGAAAGCCATTCCAAAATCAAAACACATGGTATATGCTGATAAACTGTTTTTTACAAAAGTTGTATATGCTTGCCTTTCCTAATAACCTTGTAGAGCCTGTGACAACTAAAGAAGTAATCCTGTTTGTTTTTTCCCACAAAGAATAAGAACAATATGAACTAAATATCAAATGTACGTACCTAGTTAGAAACAGATATATAATATCTCTTAGTCAGATATTGTCAGTTTTGAAATTAAAAAGTTCAGACGTCTCTACCTAAGATTCTCTGATGGTTGTCATTACACATAACTGATAAAGAAACATGAATCCATTTCTGCAGTGGTTCTTTTCTATGGATATTCTTTTTTTAATGTATATTTTACATTTTATTGAGCCTAATTCTTTCCACAAATGGACAAACCAAAACAATTGTTGTGTAATTTACATGTTGCACATAGCACAACCACAGTGAGAACAGTTATTCAACTGAAAAACTTTTTACACATTAATATATTCTTTTTAATTGAAGTATAGTTGATTTATAATATTATGTTAGTTTCAGGTACAGCATAGTGTTTCAGTATTTTTGCAGGTTATACTCCATTACAAGTTATATAAGATAATGGCTATAATTCCCTGTGCTACACAGTATATCCTTGTTGCTTATCTATTTTATATATATTAGTTTGTATCTGTTAATCCCATGCCCTTAACCTGTCCCTCCCCCATCCCCTTTCCCCTTTGGTAACCACAAGTTTGTTTTCTATATCTGTGAGTCTGCTTCTGTTTTGCAAATACATTCATTTGTATTATTTTTTAGAGTCTACATACAGGAGAAATCACATAATATTTGTCTTTGACTTACTTCACTAAGCATAATATTCTCTAGGTCCATCCATGTTGCTGCAAGTGGCAGTATTTCATTCTTTTTTGTGGCTAATATTCCATTGTATATATATATATCACATCTTCTCTATCTAATTGTCTGTTGATGGACACTCAGGTTGCTTCCATGTGAATATTCTTATTTTTAGAAACAAACAAACATGCAAGCAAAGCCAAACCAAAAACTTAAAAAATAATTAACCTAGTCAGATTCATTATAGCCTTATGAGTATTCTGTCCTTAAAAAGTGAAATAAGGCCAGGGTGAGGGGTGCAGCCTTGGAGCTGGGTGCATAGAAAGCAAGGGCTGGTGGGCTGCCCATACCATGTGGACCTGTGGGCCCACCTGGCCCCCCGCTATCCTCACAGAGAGTGCCCCTTTTTTCACTTTAAAAAAAAAAGGGAAAGAAGTCACATATTAGTCAAATTCTATACCAGATTCAACTTTTTAATCTTACTAGAGTCTATGAGATAACTGTGAAATAATTAAACACATAGTTTGTTTCAACTAGGATCTAATGCCTCTCACCCCTCCCCCACCCCAACCCTGAACCCATCATGTAAAACTAGCTTTTCTTGAAATCACTGGAATACCTTTTTGGTATGTAGAGAAAAGAACACTAGGAAAATACAGAACAGGGAGAATAAAATGGCGTTTGAAATATCCTTGGTTTTATTTAAAATAATAATAATGATGATGATAATGATGATGAAGGACAAGAAGACATGATTACATTTTATTTGACATGCTAGAATAACACTGTTCCTTTTTCTTTCCAAGTGGAATTTGTAGATTATGGATAACAATGGAACATGTACAAAAATAATATCGGTAATTTATTTCTGAGAAACGAAGACAGAGAGTATCAAAAGTGTCCCTGAGTTTTTTCTTCGGATTTTTCTGTAGACCTAATAAAACCATTTCTTACTTTTCTAAATGCAAAGTATAAAAAATATAAGTAAATATAAAATATGGTTCTTATCCTCAGGCAAGTTATAATCCAGCTGGGAGGAAAAAACTGTGTAATTCTTATTCATGGAGATATCCTTACCTAAATGTGCCCCGGTTGCTTTTTTTGGCCAGCCATGGGGATAAAAGTTTGTTACTGAGGATGTTGGAGTACATTGTAGAGGAGGCTTGAATCCTCAGTGATGTCAAATACTAAATGGAGTATCTAAACTGAGGGTGGGAAAACTTTTCCTGTAAAGGTTTGCAACCACTCAACTCTTCTATTGCAGTGAAAAGGAGCCATAGATAATACATACATGAATGGCTAGGACTGTATTCCCATAGAAAGAGCAGTAGTTTACTGATCCCTGCTCTACATCCTGTGCACTGCCTACCACCAGATTTCATTTATCTGTTGAGATAAACCCTTGGAGTTCAAGCTACTGGCATATTCCTCTGAAATCTGATGTGCTAAGACCAGATTTAAAGAGTAATAAATGAAAACAAATGAACTGAACTACAAGGTAGAGATCATATTGAGGGGGCCCCACCTGGAACTGTTTCATGAAGATGGGATCTAAAGTGCATCTTGAAAAAAGGTCACTTTTGGTATGGGAGAGAAGAAAAGCGTTCCAGGAAAAGAAATGACTGGATACAAGAGGAGATGTGAGAAAATGCAGCGTGCACATTGAGGACTTCTTTGACTAGAGTGGTGGACTAAAGAAAGAAAGAAATAGACAAAATTGGAATTATATTCTATGGTTTTGCTGTTTAGTGGCATTGAAAGCCAGGCTAAAAAATACATGTTTTCCTTCTCTTTAATTATAATTCATTGTCTTTGTCCCTCCCCTTGCCCCTATTCCTCCTCCTCCTTATCCTCCTCCTCTCTCCTAACTCTGTTTCTTGATCAGAGGTCAGCCTTGGCTAAACAATAGGTAGGATGATCTAATGATGTCATCAGCAAAGGGTGTATGTGGAAGTTGCCCAATTATTCTCCCTTAGTGCTTATTCTAGGTGTTCGAAAGGCACTTTTCCATCTATCTTTCACCATACGCAGAATATTGTAAGATAGTGTATTTACTTTCAAGAGATTTCTAGGTGTGGAAAGACAGTGCAGGTCAAAGCAAAAGATGAGATAATTTAGAAAAATCTAAAGCCCCTCTTCCTGTAACCTCTGTGTACCTCTCTGTCTCATCAACTCCAACTATTTTAAAATCTTGTTTTACGTGTAATTTTTCACTTCTTTCCAAAATTGACATAAAGTATAGAAGTTGTTATATATCAAGTACTCAGGACGATCCACTTCTTTTCTTTTTTGGGGTAGTTGTTGTTGGGTTTAATTCTTGAAGTAGGGTGTTAATGGCAAAGATGTATTTAAACTTTATCCTTTAAAAAAAAAAAACAACCTGTTAACAGAATCCTTGACCTTTTCCTTCTCTTCTAATTGCTAAAATTTCCTAACTTTTAGTAACACACACAAGACCAATCATGTCTGCTTAAATAACTTTAATAACATTCTGAATTTTAGAGAATTGTCTTTCCAAGATTCATGTACAGCATTTAATTGCTGAAAAGAGTAGTTACACAGAAAAAATCTTGAAAGGAGTTTGGATCAAGACAGAGCAGAGTGGAACTACTGAGTTCACTCCTTCCATTTTATCGTCAGATTTACTTTAAACAGTTGCTCATGAGCCCTTCTCAAAGTTGTTTCACGTGAAACCAAATATGGGAGGACACCCACATGGGTCTTCTTTATTCCTCAGATCAAGCCCTATGTATGAAGAAAAAATAGTGACCTCAAAGTAATATGTGCTGCAAAGACAATTTTTGCCTGATTTGTGATGAAGACTGCAGTAGGCACTCAATAAATGCTTGCTAAGTGGCTAGTCCTCAGGATACTGCTGTCCTTAAATCATTTCTCTGAGGAGTGGATATGTTGCAAAGTGATATGATCTAGTATATCCATGTGTCTGCCACATGTTCACTGGGTTGATCTATGAAACCCCATCACACCTATTCTACAGCTTTACAGATTAACACATCTGGGGTTAGATTCCTAAGTACAAAGGGATACCTATTGGACCAAAGCTGTCTTTGCTTTAAATCTCCTGAATGTGCAGACTTCATTTGACACTTTGGTCTTTTGACAGGAGAGCCTCACTTCCTGAATAATGTTAAGTAGTGCGCTCTAATAAATGTGGGCTTGGTAAATGAACGGCATCATTGTGTGTGCTCTCTACAAGCCTGGGAAGATGAGACTGACAATTTATAGGAGAATAATACCGTGTCTAGTCTCTGTACAGAAATTAGGTACATGGCTTTTTAGTGGGTATTTCAGGAGGCTGTCATGCTTCAGAATTTTGAGAAATGGTGATCAGATAAAGAACTTTAAGAAGTGTTAAATAATGATTTAAACAGGAGTATAGGAGCTAAGGGGGAAAATCTTGAATGATCCACTCTAAAGACTATTAGTTGAAGGAGAAATTAGATTCTAAAGGTTATGATTATATTTTACATGCCGTACAAAAACTCCCACTAAATCTACTAAAAAATTCTAGGTGGGGAAGAATGGGGTGGCACAATTATTATTAGAAAAAGCACAGAGAACAAATGCAGCAGTTTCATTTAGTGCTAACATCCTATCTGTACTGAGTTATACACCCTTTGTCTTTTGGAGAAAACCAAAAATATTGGAAGTGGTGCTAATTCCAGTTTGCAAAAGACCACTATTATTCTCAGAGGAATGGAAAGGTAAAAACAAAAAGAAACACAGAAAAACTACAAACTATGTTTCTATGAACATGAAAATCTGATACTCTTATATGGATGACATCAGCATATGTTTATATACAAAGAACACAGTATATTCAGTATTCTCTAAAATGTATCTACATGTGCGAGCAATGCAATGCTATTGTGATTTTAAATATAGTATGGAGGAATAAGAAATCTCTGACTATGTAATAATTTTGGTCTAATTATATTGCCTTGTATAATATAATTCTGAAATGCAATGAAGTTTGAATCCTAAATCATTATTACTTATATGTTAAAAATTACACTTAAATTAATGATTTTTATTCTCTTAAGTAAAATGACTTGTTTCATTTTCGTAGAATAAGGTGGATTCCCCATTCTCATCATAAAATAATAGTATTATTTTATTATATGTTATATTTATTATATCAATATATAATATAATTTAATTTAAAATATTATAAATTAAACTATCAATTTATAACCACATCATTATGATATAAGTATATATTATGTTTGTTTTAATAATAATAATAATATGTTTAAACAAATGAATATTATCATCTTTACCCAGTTATCTTACCTGATCTTCTTGCTTCCTTGATGTTTTTTATTAAGACCTTTTTATAGTCACTTACATTTTGCCTTCCATACTAGAGTTTATGCTCATTGATGGTACAACCCATGATTTATTGCTTTTGCCACCTTCACATTGTATTAAGAAAATACCTGTTTTAAAACATGATTTTTATATTTAGGTAGCTTCTTTCATCATAGCTGAAGTATCACAATGGAAAATATGATTTTTGCTACTCAATTGGCTTCTCTTTTACTACCAGATTTAGTGTTAGGGTGCTACGTCTTTTTGGCAATGAAATAATCTCTATCTCCCTCACTTCCTTTACATTTTCCAGTAATTCTATTTCCCTTGACCTAATCTTTTATTCTTCATGCCAGTTAATCCATGGCTATTGGAAGGCAATAGAATGACTGGCTTGGAGTTCAGCTTTGCTTAGTGTCAGTTCCTGGCTCTCACCATTATCTCCTATAGCCTTGGAGTGAAGTTTCTTAATCTCTCCTTCTCTTTGACACTTCTTGCAAATCATGTTTACAGATTGTACAGGAAAAAATGTACACATATCTAGGGTTGGTTGAACAATTTAGATTTTCATAACTGATATAAAAGCTATAGGGTAGGACAAACCATGGGTGTTAGCATAGGATCAAAGAAGAGAGTTTTTTAACAGGCTCTGGGTTTTATGTTTTTCTCTCTTGTGTTTCTTTGAATTTTGTAATAATGAAAAATTATATAATTCTTTATCCTTTTTAACACTGAAACTTCTTTTTTTCCTTATGAAACAGCCTTAGAAACTGTACTGTTCTGTAGAAGTGTAATTTTATAGATAATTTAGGAGGAAAAGATTAAAGATAGTATCAGAAAACAATTGTTATTGCACAATTAATGATATTTATGTAGGAGCTCAAACATTTTCCAAAAAAAACAAAAACATAAACAAAAACCATAACTCTTTCTCAAGAAGGAAATATCTGGCTGCTTTACATGCATGAGAAAATGTACGTTTTTGAGCTACTTATGCATTTGTTTCTCCCAAAATATCCTGAAGGGTTTTTGACAGTAAATGCCAGAGTTATTGAAAGTTTTAACTTTTACCTTGCTGTTTTGCTGTTATCCAGATCCTTTAACTACATATTAAGTTTAGAAATAGAGTATTTTTAAAGTTTTTAAAAAGAGTATTTTAAAAAATACAACTTTAAACTTGCATTAATTGAAGACATCTATATAAAATTTGTTCAATCTTTCTGAAAGTATTCTAATTCTGTGATTGCCCAATTAAAATATGATCTAAGGAATACTACTTTTATTCATTAATCTTATAATGCCAAAAGATAGCTTTGTATTTGTTCTTTGATCAATGTTGCAATGATTCATTTACTCCAGGGATTAATCCAAACTCTATTATTTTAGCAGTATTTATTTACATGATTTTGAGTGATATAAAGTAAGATGTCTTACTTCGTTTTTTATTTTGCAGTTACTTTGTCCTTTTAAAAATACAATTAGACATTAACATGCATATTTAATTCTCTCTCCTCTTTTTGGCAAGGCCATTTGTTATGGACTTTTGTTTGTATCCCCTCCCAGAATTCATATGTTGAAGTTGGAATCCCTAAAGTGATGGTGTTAGGAGGTGAGGCATTTGGGAGGTAATTAGGTTTAGATGTGGTCATGAGGGTAGGGCCGCATGATGGGATTAGTGTCCTTTTCTCCTACCTTGTGAGGACACAGAAGGAAGAAAGCCTTCTGTAAAAGGAGAGCTCTCATCAGATATCAGTTCTGCAGACACCTTGATCTTGGACTTCCCAGACTCTAGAGCTGTAAGAAATAAATGTCAATTGTTTAAGCCACACAGTATATGGTCTTTTGTTTGGCAGCCCAAGCTGACTAAGACACAATTTTAGTTCTGTTCTTGGGTTTAGATTTTGTAATTATAGTCTGAAGTTAGGGAGTATGATTCCTCCAGCTCCGTTTTTCTTGCTCAATATTGTTTTGGCTATTCAGGGTATTTTGTGTTTCCATACAAATTTTAAAATTATTTGTTCTAGTTCTGTGAAAAATGCCACTGGTATTTTGATATAGATTGCACTGAACCTGTAGATTGCCTTGGGTAGTATGGTCATTTTAACAATATTGATTCTTCCAGTCCAAGAACATGGTATATCTTTCCGTCTGTCTGTGTCATCTTCAGTTCCTTTCATCAGTTTCTTATAGTTTTCAGAGTACAGGTCTTTTGCCTCCTTAGATAGGTTTGTTCATAGGTATTTTATTTTTTTTGATGAGATGGCAAATAGGATTGTTTCCTTAATTTCTCTATCTGATACTGCATTACTAGTGTATAGAAATGCAAACGATTTCTATGTATTAATTTTGTATCCTGCTACTTTACCACATTCATTGATTAGCTCTAGTAGTTTTCTGGTAGCATCATATCATCTGCAAACAGTAACAGCTTTACTTCTTCTTTTCTGATTTGGATTCCTTTTATTTTTCTTTCTTCTCTGATTGCTGTGGGTAGACCTTCCAAAACTATGTTGAATAATAGTGGTGAGAGTGGCCAGCCTTGTCTTGTTCCTGATCTTAGTGGAAATGGTTTCAGTTTTTCACCATTGAGAACAATGTTGGCTGTGGGTTTGTCATATATGGCCTTTATTATGTTGAGGTATTTTTCCTCTATGCCTACTTCTGGAGAGTTGTTATCATGAATGGGTGTTGAATTTTATTGAAAGCTTTTTCTGCATTTATTGAAATGATCATATGATTCTTATTCTTCAATTTTTTAATGTGGTGTATCATATTGATTGATTTGTGGATACTGAAAAATCCTTGCATCCCTGGGATAAGTCCTACTTGATAATGGTATAATTGGATTTGATTTGCTAATATTTTGTTGAGAATTTTTGCATCTACAGGAGACCTATCTGAGGAATTGGCATTTTAGGTGGTACTGAATGGTGCTAGAATGGGATGATAGATAACAAAGAGTCTTCTAGAGAGATGAAAACAAGTGAATCAGGAAAGAGAATAGCATATACAGGGATAGAAATAAAGCCAGTGTGGTTGAAGTACAGTCAACAAGTTGGGGTGTGATAAAAGGTGATAACAAAAGGGAAAACAAGGGTTAAATTTTATAGGCTATGAGAAGGAGTTTAGATTTTTATTACAAGTGCAGAGTCTTGTAAGTGGAGAGAGGGGTAACAGAACCTAATTTAAACTTTGAAAGATCATTCTGGCTTCTGGGGAAGGGGAATGAGAATAGAAGCAAGAAGACAAATTAGGAGGCTCTAACGGCAGTCCTGGTGAATGATGGTGGTGCCTTGGCTCAAGATTCTACCAGGAGCAATACTTAGTTGTCGTCTGGTTCAGGATACAACCTTGGACCAGTGGTTGATCAATTGGAATTGGTGTGTAATGAAATGAAGGAAACCAGGGACAAGTTAATTCTGAGATTTAATGTGTTATGCAGTCAAGTGGAGATTTCGACTAGGCAGCTGGATATAAGAGAATGGAGGTCTTTGGTGAAGCAGGAGCTTGGAAAATAATTATAACTTAAATGATTAGGGAAGGAGGATCTCTGATGAACTGTTTTTTTCCTGAACATTTGAGAGTTGACGAGACATCTTTTTGGCTTTTAGAAAATCTTTCCAAAATATATCTCTGCTGACCTGTCTTAGACCTTCATAATGCAACATGGTATGTATTCAATGCACATAACATGTCCAATGAATGCTTACTGATTAAATGGTTAATTAGTAGTTTATCATACTGATATTCTTTACCTTTCAATGTTGATTGAGGTATCTCTTTGGATAAAGGGCTTACCTGGGCAATTTCTTCTAAAATGAGTATAACAATATGTTTCTTGCAGGGTTGTGAAAAGAACCAGGCACATAGTAGGTATCAGTGTGTAATGACTATTACTGTAGATTGAATACTGGTCAATGTAGATCTAACAGTAAGGCAGTCTGAGAAATTGTTTCTCTGAATTGAAAGAGCCCCAGTTGAAACTGCCTCAGCAAAAGTATCATTTCAGGAAATAATACTCAATAGGCTAGCATTTCCTTTCAGAATGAAGAAAATGGCTTCTGAGTAACCTGTTGTTTATTCAGTCTTTGACTTGTATCAAATACCTGTATTGTTGGCTCCAAGAAATCCAGTGGTAACATGTTTGGTATGTATTTTTATTAGTCACGGTTTTCCAAAGAAACAGAACTAATAAAATGTGTGTGTGTGTGTGTGTGTGTGTGTGTGTGTGTGTGTATAAAAAGACTTTGTAATTAACCTCAAGTCCAGACAATCCAAGGAACATAGTATGAATTTTCATGGTTCTGGTGTTTCATAACCCAACAACTCTATTATATTTTATCCATAAATAAAAAAGGTTAAGTCAGATTTGTCTAGATGATATATAAATAAGGGACAAAAATAATTTTAAATGAATTAAAAAGAGATAAGGCAATTAAAAAGGGGGAGATAGAATTGATAAATACCTGTTGAAGATAATATAACATACCACTATTTATTAACAGTAGTCTTGGCTGTTCCAGTGACTTTGTACATAGCAACTGATTTACAAAGTGTGAAACTTGCAAAAGGTCAGGAAGGCTATGATTGGGGTGATCTACTAGGGAAGTATACATTGTTTTGGAACACATATTAGGTACAGATTGCATGACAGTTTCTTGTTCATAGATGCAGAGGAGAAATTTAGAGAGATTAAGCAGCTTGTCTGAGGAAAGTCAGCTTAGAAAGAGCAGAGGTGATGATTGGAGGCCATACTCTTTCTGTAGTATCATGTTTTCTTGCTACTTTGGACACTCTACCTTGTTAATCCTTTTTCTCATTTCTTCTCTAATTGGTCAGTAGCTCTCTCTCTTAACAGTTAAATCCTTGAAATAAAGAGAGACAAATAAAGGTCCCTGGCATAACATAAATAGCAATTGGCTCTACTGCCAATAACACAGTAGTTTTAATTCACATCTTTCTGACTCAGGAAACACACAATGCACTTAGATTCTTTCACTCTGTTTTTTCTTTCCTTCTAAATACTATAATTTTCATTATTCCCAAAGTAATATTACCATGTTTGTGCTGGATGAGGTTTAAAGGGTTAACTTTGCTGGATTTAGAATATATGTTTTCTGCTTTATTCTGTCTCCTATTGCCACAAAGATGAGAAGGGTATTAACTGAAAGGAGAAAACACCTTGGTGTCCATCGTATGTAGCTTCCACATTCTGGGCTCCCAGAGTGATATTGGATCTGAACATTTGGGGAACTAAATCTCAATCTTTATACACATAACATATAGTAACTTTATTCTCAAGACTCTTTTATATGTACATGGTTTTCAAAATTCTTCCTCAGCTTTTCAGGTTTACATCTTAAGGCCTGGAGGGTTATATTCTAGAGGCTTGAATACATCTGCTTTCCATAGATATCTTCCATGGTGAGATAGAGGGAGTGTTGGACTATGAAACAAAATGTCAAATTCTAGTTCATTTCTAACACTTTTTTGCTTTGTGACCCTTCCAGCTCAACGGTCTATAAAATTTTGTCCCTTAGGCTCTTTAGAGGAAGTAATGTGAACCACACAAAAATTTTGTTATAAACTGGGAAACAAGATTCAAATTAGGTAGGGCTATGAAGTTGCTGGTTTAGATATTTGCGGTCATTGTTAGTGCATGAAATGCAATCAAGTATTTTGTGACACACTTACTACTCCCAAATGAGTTGGCATTGTATCCCTCCCTTGTGGTTTTGGTGTGGGTGAGAGAAGAGAAGGAAGCTCTGCTGATGGGATTCAGAGGATCTCAGGCTCATGGAGTATGGAGGGCTCTCTCCCCTCAGGACTTGGACAATACTAAACTAGGACTGTAGAGCTAAGAGTCAGGGGAGAATTCAACTCATCAACAACTCAACAACAGCACATGACCTATGATTTAGTTTTCTTTGGTTATGTTCTAGACACTTTGGAGAGCAATTAGCAAATGTGCTTCCATTTCCTTCATTCCTTCATGCATGTTTCTAAGTGTGTGCTGTGTTCCAGGTGCTGTTGTGGGCATTGAGATTGTAATGATGAGCAAGGCACATGAGTCCCTGCTTTCATGGAGCTTAATTTTAGTAGGAAAGACTGACAATAAATAAGAAATGAACAAACCAAAACATAAGATTATTTCAGAAAGTGCTGTGCTAGGAAGAAAGCAATACAGGTAATGTAGAGTTAAAGAAGGGGAAGGGAACGTAATAATAGATTGGGTGCTCAGGAAAGGGCTGAATGCAAGGCAACATCTGAAATGAGACCTGAATGATAAGAAGTCAGACATCATAAAGATCAGAGGGAGGTACAGTCTAGGTAGAGGAAAGATCAGGTGCAGAGGACCAACTGAAGAGGGAATCCCTTTGGATTATCAAGGAATTCAAAGAAGGCTAGTGTGACTGGAGCACAGTGAGTGGAGAAGAGAGGGATGAGAGTTGACACTGTGGAGGTGGGCAAAGGTTAGACCATACTGCAATTTGTATGCCATGGGAGAGAGTTTGGATTTTAGGTGTAAAGGAAAGTTTTATACAGGGCAATGGCATGGCCTGTTTCATGTTTTAAAGTGACCATTCTTTAGTTAGATAGAGTAGGGATTGTAGAGGGATGAAGTGTGAAACCAAGGACTGAATGGGAGGCTACTACAGTACTCTAGGCAAGAGTTGCTGGTGGCTGGAATTAGAGTGGTGGGCATGAAGGGAGAGAGAAGTAGAAGGTTTGGAGATGAGGTTTGAAGGATTTCATAGGATGTGCTAAAGGATTGAGTGTGCTTTTTAAGTGAAAAAGAAAAAAATCTAGTAACCAGAGAAGTAGACATACTAATTTTGAGATGCAGATTTAGTTAGGATGCTGGTTGAACTGTTGAAAAACATATGAAAATGAAAGTGGCTTAAATAAGATAGACTAGCCCTGGTCCGGGAAGATCCCACATGCCATGGAGCAACTAAGCCCATGCGCCACAACTACTGAGCCTGCACTCTAGAGCCCGTGAGCCACAACTACTGAGCCCGTGTGCCACAACTACTGAAGCCCGCACACCTAGAGCCCATGCTCCACAACAGGAGAAACCACCGCAATGAAAAGCCCGCGCCCCACAACGAAGAGTAGCCCCCACTTGCCACAACTAGAGAAAGCTCGTGTGCAGCAACGAAGACCCAATGCAGCCAAGAAAAACAAAAAAAAAAGATAGACTATTTCTTTGTAACAGTCTGAATATAAGCAGTTTATGACTGAGGTCCTAGGGAATGATGTGAACCTAGAGTTCTATTATTTTGTTCTTCTGTTATCTTCAACATTGAATTTTCTTCCTATGGTTTATGGTAACTGCTTTGGATCCTTTTATCACTTTCCAAGCACTGGAAAGGGAGGGAGAATGGGAAGAAAGATGGTGCATTTTTTTCTTCTTAAGAATACAACTCTAAAGTTACATTTATCACTTCCACCTTTATCCCATTGTCCAAAATTAAGATATATGGTCCCACCTACCTGCAAGCAGGGGTCAGGGGTAGGAAAATGTGGGTGGTGACATGACTGAGAACTCTGACCACCTACATCAATATGACATAACTGTTAGTACTAAGAACCAAGAGCATCTGTGTCAACATGATGTAGTTGTTTGTTTCAGCCCAGAAAAGATAAGACTGCAAATCAATAAATAACTTCTCTATATGCTTCAGGAAATTATCAGTCAGTTTGTCTGTTGCTCTCATCTGTTCAAACAGGTTGCTTATCAAACAAAGTTTACTTTGCAACACTTACTTCAAGACCCTTCCCTTACTATCCCCACCAATCCTGAGCTACTATGTCTTGAACTTTGATCCCAATCAGTTCCCTTCTTTGAAAAGCCTGCTTTAAACCAATTGAGGCCAGAATCCAAACCCTATAGATATCTCACTTCTAAATTCCCCCTACTGATACCTTAAAACTTTGTCAAGATGGTGTTCTTTCTCTCTTACTGAAGTGAGTTTAAATAACCTTAGTTTTTACTTTATTAAAACTAGTTATTTTGGAAATTTCAACTGTCTTGAAGTTCACTTAGTCCAACTAAGATGCCTCTCAATGCTACAACATAAGACCCTGGAGCTTCCCCTGACTAGAATGGGGGCGGGGGGTAAGTCTTTAATTGGATCAGAGCTCCAGTTATTTTTCATTGAGCCATAAATGGTAAGTTTATATTTCTCCCTAGGAAAATATTTCTCCTTTGAGAATTCTTTGGTAACTAATTGGATTGATGAACTCTCATCCTTGATTGGAACTTGCCTTGTGGCTAATAAAACCACTGTTTGTTTTGTCCCTGTCTATTCTTGTCTCTTGTGTGTTTTAAATTTACTAGAGTGAACATGTAGGAAGAGGATGGGTTTAGATTTCATAAGCTCATCTATGAAAACAAGTTCAGAAAGTCTTGTTGGACATCCCTGTAAGCTTTATTCCTTGGGTCATCTTATCTAGACATTATAAGACTTTCCTCAGTCTTATTTTTATATCCCCTAAAATGATTTGGCTTAGACGCAGCTCCGTGGAGTCTGGAGTTTTGTCAGATTCTCAATCAGGGTGATTAGTCAGTTGGTTACATTCTGGAGACATGAAGTTGCACACTTAGCACTCTGACTGATCATGGTAGTGCTCTTGGGATTGTCTTAGTCTAAACCTAAAGATTGTTTCTCCCCTGGGCTATACCCCTTACATGTATTTATTCTGTAACTCTACTCCATGTGTCTATCTTACCGAATGGCACAATCTCACAAGCATCATTTAGAATTATTAAAAAAAAATTTTTTTAAATTTTTATTGGAGTATAACTGCTTTACAATGGTGTGTTAGTTTCTGCTGTATAACAAAGTGAATCAGCTATACGTACAGATATAGCCCCATATTCCCTCCTTCTTGCGTCTGCCTCCCACCCTCGCTATCCCACCCCTCTAGGTGGTCACAAAGCACCAAGCTGATCTCCCTGTACTATGAGGCTGCTCCCCACTAGCTATGTATTTTACATTTGGTAGTGTATATATATCCATGCCACTCTCTCCCTTCATCCCAGCTTACCCTTCCCCCTCCCAGTGTCCTCAAGTCCGTTCTCTATGTCTGCATCTTCATTCCTGTCCTGCCCCTAGGTTCTTCAGAAGAATTTTTTTTTTTTTTGGATTCCATATATATGTGTTAGCATACGGTATTTGTTCTTCTCTTTCTGAATTACTTCACTCTGTATGACAGACTCTAGGTCCATCCACCTCACTACAAATAACTCAATTTAGTTTCTTTTTATGGCTGAGTAATATTCCATTGTATATATGTGCCACATCTTCTTTATCCATTCATCTCTCGATGGATACTTAGTTGTTTCCATGTCCTGGCTATTGTAAATAGTGCTGCAATGAATATTGTGGTACATGTCTCTTTTTGAATGATGGTTTTCTCAGGGTATATGCCCAGTGGTGGGATTGCTGGGTCGTATGGTAGTTCTATTTGTAGTTTTTTAAGGAACCTCCATACTGTTCTCCATAGTGGCTGTATCAATTTACATTCCCACCAACAGTGCAAGAGGGTTCCCTTTTCTCCACTCCCTCTCCAGCATTTATTGTTTGTAGGTTTTTTGATAATGGCCATTCTGACCGATGTGAGGTGATACCTCATTGTAGTTTTGATTTGTATTTCTCTAATTATTAGTGATGTTGAGAATCCTTTCACATGTTTGTTGGCAATCTGAATATCTTTTTTGGAGAAATGTCTGTTTAGGTCTTCTGCCCATTTTTCATTGGGTTGTTTGTTTTTTAGATATTGAGCTGCATGAGCTGCTTATAAATTTTGGAGATTAATCCTTTATCAGTTGCTTCACTTGCAAATATTTTCTCTCATTCTGAGGGTTCTCTTTTCATCTTGTTTATGGTTTTGTTGCAGTGGTAAATGGGAGTGTTTCCTTAACTTCTCTTGCAGATATGTCATTGTTACTGTATAGGAATGCAAGAGATTTCTGTGCATTAATTTTGTATCCTGCTACTTTACCAAATTCATTGATTAGCTCTAGTAGTTTTCTGGTAGCATCTTTAGGATTCTCTATGTATAGTATCATGTCATCTGCAAACAGTGACAGCTTTACTTCTTCTTTTCTGATTTGGATTCCTTTCTCTTTCTTCTCTGATTGCTGTGGGTAGACCTTCCAAAACTATGTTGAATAATAGTGGTGAGAGTGGGCAGCCTTGTCTTGCTCCTGATCTTAGTGGAAATGATTTCAGTTTTTCACCATTGAGGACAATGTTGGCTGTGGGTTTGTCATATATGGCCTTTATTATATTGAGGTAAGTTCCCTCTATGCCTACTTTCTGGAGGGTTTTTATCATAAATGGGTGTTGAATTTTGTCGAAAGCTTTTTCTGTATGTATTGACATCATATGGTTTTTATCCTACAATTTGTTAATATGGTGTATCACATTGATTGATTTAGTATATTGAAGAATCCTTGCATTCCTGGGATAAACCCCACTTGATCATGGTGTATGATCCTTTTAATGTGTTGTTGGATTCTGTTTGCTAGTATTTTGTTGAGGATTTTTGCATCTATGTTCATCAGTGATATTGGCCTGTAGTTTTCTTTTTTTGTGACATCTTTGTCTGGTTTTGGTATCAGGGTGATGGTGGCCTCATAGAATGCGTTTGGGAGTGTTCCTCCCTCTGCTATATTTTGGAAGAGTTTGAGAAGGATAGGTGTTAGCTCTTCTCTAAATGTTTGATAGAATTTGCCTGTGAAGCATCTGGTCCTGGGCTTTTGTTTGTTGGAAGATTTTTAATCACAGTTTCAATTTCAGTGCTTGTGATTGGTCTGTTCATATTTTGTATTTCTTCCTGGTTCATTTTCGGAAGGTTGAGCGTTTCTAAGAATTTGTCCATTTCTTCCAGATTGTCCATTTTATTGGTATATAGTTGCTTGTAGTAAATTCTCATGATCCTTTGTATTTCTGCAGTGTCAGTTGTTACTTCTCCTTTTTCATTTCTAATTCTATTGATTTGAGTCTTCCCCGTTTTTTTCTTGAGTGTGGCTAATGGTTTATCAATTTTATTTATCTTCTCAAAGAACCAGTTTTTAGTTTTATTCATCTTTGCTACTGTTTCCTTCATTTCTTTTTTATTTATTTCTGATCTGATCTTTATGATTTCTTTCCTTCTGCTAACTTTGGGGTTTTTTTTTGTTCCTCTTTCTCGAATTGCTTTAGGGGTAAAGTTAGGTTCTTTATTTGAGATGTTTCTTATTTCTTGAGGTAAGATTTTATTGCTATAAACTTCCCTCTTAGAACTGCTTTTGCTGCATCCCATAGGTTTTGGGTCTTTGTGTTTTCATTGTGATTTGTTTTTAGGTATTTTTTGGTTTCCTCTTTGATTTCTTCAGTGATCTCTTGGTTATTAGTAGCATATTGTTTAGCCTCCATGTGTTTGTATTTTTTACAGTCTTTTTCCTGTAATTGATATCTAGTCGTATAACGTTGCGGTCAGAAAAGATACTTGATATGATTTAATTTTCTTCAATTTACCAAGGCTTGTTTTGTGACCCAAGATATGATCTATCCTAGAGAATGTTCCATGAGCACTTGAGAGGAAAATGTATTCTGTAGTTTTTGGATGGAATGTCCTATAAATATCAATTAAGTCGATCTTGTTTAATGTATCATTTAAAACTTGTGTTTCCTTATTTATTTTCACTTTGGATGGTCTGTCCATTGGTGAATTGGGGTATTAAAGTCCCCTAGTATGATTGTGTTACTGTCGATGTCCCCTTTTATGGCTGTTAGCATTTGCCTCATGTATTGAGGTACTTGTATGTTGGGTGCATAAATATTTACAATTGTTATCTCTTCTTCTTGGATTGATCCCTTGATCATTATGTAGTGTCCTTCTTTGTCTCTTGTAATAGTCTTTATTTTAAAGTCTATTTTGTCTGATATGAGAATTGCTACTCCAGCTTTCTTCTGATTTCCATTTGCATGGAATATCATTTTCCATCCCCTCACTTTCAGTCTGTATATGTCCTTAGGTCTGAAGTGGGTCTCCTGTAGACAGCATATATATGGGTCTTGTTTTTGTATCCATTCAGTGAGCCTGTGTCTTTTGGTTGGAGTATTTAATCCATTTACATTTAAGTTAGTTATCCATATGTATGTTCCTATGACCATTTTCTTAATTGTTTTGGGTTTGTTTTTGTCGGATTTTCCTTCTCTTGTGTTTCCTGTCTAGAGAAGTTCCTTTAGCATTTGTTGTAAAGCTGGTTTCGTGGTGCTGAGTTCTCTTAGCTTTTGCTTGTCTGTAAAGGTTTTAATTTCTCTGTTGAATCTGCATGACATCCTCGCTAAGTAGAGTAATCTTGGTTGTAGGTTTTTCCCTTTCATCACTTTAAATATGTCCTGCCACTCCCTTATGGCTTTCAGAGCTTCTGCTGAAAGATCAGCTGTTAACCTTATGGGGATTCCCTTGTATGTTTTTTGTTGTTTTTCCCTTGCTGCTTTTAATATTTTTTCCTTGTATTTAATTTTTGATAGTTTGATTAATATGTGTCTTCTCATGTTTCTCCTTGGATTCATCCTGTATGGGACTCTCTGTGCTTCCTGGACTTGATTGACTATTTCCTTTCCCACTTTAGGGAAGTTTTCAACTATAATCTCTTCAAATACTTTCTCAGTCCCTTTCTTTTTCTCTTCTTCTGGGACCCCTATAATTCAAATGTTGGTGCATTTAATGTTATCCCAGAGGTCTCTGAGACTGTCCTCAATTCTTTTCATTCTCTTTTGTTTATTCTTTTCTGTGGTGGTTATTTATACTATTTTATCTTCCAGGTCACTTTTCTGTTCTTCTGCCTCAATTATGCTGCTATTGATTCCTTCTAGAGAATTTTTTATTTCATTTACTGTGTTGTTCATCATTGTTTGTTTGCTCTTTAGTTCTTCTAGCTCCTTGTTAAACGTTTCTTGTATTTTCTCCATTCTATTTCCAAGATTTTGGATCATCTTTACTATCATTACTCTGAATTTTTTTCAGGTAGACTGCCTATTTCCTCTTCATTTGTTTGGTCTGGAGGGTTTTTACCTTGCTCCTTCATCTGGTGCACATTTCTCTGTCTTCTCATTTTGCTCAACTTACTGTGTTTGGGGTCTCCTTTTTGTAGGCTGCAGGTTCGTAGTTCCCATTGTTGTTGGTTGTTTTTGCCCCCAGTGGGTAAGGTTGGTTCAGTGGTTTGTGTAGTTTTCCTCATGGAGGGGACTGGTGCCTGTGTTCTGGTGGATGAGGCTGTATCTTTTCTTTCTGGTGGGCAGGATCACGTCCGGTGTTGTGTTTTGGGGTGTCTGTGACCTTATTATGATTTTAGGCAGCCTCTCTGCTAATAGGTTGGGTTGTGTTCCTGTCTTCCTAGTTGTTTGGCATGGGGTGTCCAGCCCTGGAGCTTGCTGGTCATTGAGTGGATCTGGGTCTTAGCGTTGAGGCAGAGATCTTTGGGAGAGCTCTTGCTGATTGATATTTCGTGGGGCTGGGAGGTCTCTGGTGGTCCAGTGTCCTGAGCTCTGCTCTCCCACCTCAGAAGCTCAGGCCTGACACCGGCCAGAGCACCAAGACCCTATCAGCCACACGGCCAGGTATGTGGGGAGTTTCTTTCCTTTTCGGAAATCTGAGGTCTTCTGCCAACACTCTGTAGGTGTTCTGTTGGAGTTGTTCCACATGTAGATGTATTTTTGATGTATTTGTGGGTAGGAAGTTGATCTCCAAGTCTTACTCCTCCACCATCTTGAAGGTCCTCCCATTCCACCAAGCAGTGACCGTGGCACTATGTGTTAAGCTTATTGTTCAAATAGCAGTGGGAGGATGGGGCTGGATGACCTTTAAGTCATTAGATGCTACGGTTCACATCTTTCACACTGTGTGTCTGTGTGCTCGTGTGTGTGTGTGTGTGTGGAGTTGGGAGGGAGGGGACAAAGAGACAGAGAGACAGAGATCAGAGATGAGATGAGGTGGGATGCAGTGCAGTAAGAGCAGATCTGTGGATCTCTAATATGCACAAAATTCATTTGAGAAGTGTCATACTCTGAAAAGGGACTAAAATTCCAAACATTCAATAGCTGTTAATTTTTTTCATTGGTATAAAGAAACTTTCAAAATAAATTTAGATTCCAAAATTCCTTTCTTAGTAGAGTGTTTGGCAAAGGCAAATGAAAAATGTGGAAAATCTGAAACTAGATTTCTTTTAATCTCCCCAAATCAAGACCTGCACCTAATGAGATAAACATTACTATTATATTAAATTGGCAGAGGAGGAAACAGGCTTAAGGAACAAATAACTTGTCCAGTGACAGATAGTTAGTGTGGTAGGCATAATAATGACCTCACTTCACTCCGAAAGATGTCCATGTCCTAGTCTCCAGAATCTGTGGATATGTTACCTTACATGTCAAAAGAGACTTTGCAGATGTGATTAAGAATTTTGAGATGATGATATTATTCTGGATTATCTAGGTGGGCCCAATTTAATCAAAGAGGTCCTTATAAGTGAAAGAAGGAGGTAGGAGTGTCAAAGTCAGAGAGAGGTTTGAAGATGCTACACTGCTGGCTTTGAGAATAGAGGCAGGGTCATGAGCCCAGGAATGTGGGTGGCTTTGAGAAACTGAAAAAAGCAAGGGAACGCATTCTTCCCTAGAGCATCCAGAAAAAATGCAGGCCTGCTGACACCTTCATGTTAGCCCAATGGAGCACATTTTGAGGTCTGACCTCAAGAAGTGTGGATGAAAATTGTGTTGTTTTAAGCCACGAAGTTTGTGGTGATTTGTTACAGTAGCAATAAAGAAATAACAGAGCTAGTAAATGTTGAAGCAGGTACTTGTCTGACAGTAAAACACATATTTTCAACCAGCCCAGATAGCTCCCCCAAAAGAAAAGCACCAAACAAGCAAACCTCACAAACCCAAAGGGGGCTGAAAACAAAATGGAAGCCAAGGTAAGGAACGAGGGACCAAGAGTAAAATCCAATTTTAAAAATGTGTGTGTTTGTGCTGTGTGTGTGTGTGTGTGTGTGTGTGTGTGTGTGTGTGTGTGATGGTGATGGTGGTGAAGGGAAGCTGTGAAGTGAGGGAGCTGCTTTATTTTTTAAATGCTCAAATAAACATTGGTTTTATTACACTCTGTTCAAAGTGTGTAACTGGGAAGTTCAAATAAAAAATGTCCAAACAGGGCAGGCACTACCTACAACATCCAACACTTCAGAAATATTTTCTTTTGAAAAGTGCCCCTATCTTTAATTGATTTGCATCTCTGTTCATTTCAAGAAAGCTCTTACTAAATTTAATGTGCTTCAGTTCAAAGGTATTATCAATGGAAAAATATTTTTATCATGTTTTCACTTTAGGTCCTCCTGGTTAACAGAAAGGTTTTTGACATTACTTCAGGAAAGGGAAGGTCACATGATAAACCAAAATTAGAAAGGAGTATATGTGGTTTTCACAATGCTATATCCTTGTATGCTCACATTGAAACAGTAACAGACTTGCTAATTAGTCTGAAGACCTTGGTTGCCAGTGTTCTCAAGGTTCTGTGAAACTGCTGCCTATCACCTCTGCTCTCATTACTATAATTGCCTACAACTATCTATAACAAACTCTCTCGTCACTCAAACATCCCTGATTTCAGTTATATCCTAAAAAAGCTAGAAAAAGAGAAATCTTACCATAGATCCTGCTCCATATTTATATATGCTACTGGCATGTCCCCTTATCCCTGACTTGTATTTATGAAGACAGATTTAGAGATTCCAAAGTTCTATCAAATATTTTTTTTCATCTCCGAATCACTTCTTTCCTACCTCAAGCAAAAGATATCTGAGCAAATAAGTGTGGTATCATGAGCATGTGTGTGTGTGTGTATATATATATATATACACATATATATATGTATATATATATATGTATATATATATATATATATATATATATATATACACACACATATATATATATTTCTTGAACAAAGTTTTGGTTTAATTTAAATTCCTATAAAGACACCTGAAGCTATTTTCAGTGATAGTGCTTATATTAGTACTATGCACGGGATACTCTTTTGTGAAACTACAGTAATAAAGAGTCACATGTTCTCACTAAAAAAGCAAACTCTAATCCCCTCTTCTGCCCTTTTTGTTTCCCAACTGAAAGTTTGGAAGAGTGTACATTTGCTTCTCTCTCTGTGAAATATACAAAGCATGTAATCTGGTCACCCTTTTCAGCACTAAGTATGGACAGCACCAAGGATGACAGTCTATCCCAGGCAGGAGTTGTTTTCCTGGCTAAAACTGATTCGGAGGTAGATGTTGGGAATTATAATCTTCTTTAAGTAATCTGCTTGTTGTACTGACCACAAGACAGAAGCCACTCTTCAAATCACTGTAAACAGGGAGAATAAAATGTTGTTCTTTTATAAAATTATTTCTTTTTTGATTCAGTAATACATGCAAGTGATATAAAATTCCCCAAAGTGCAAATCCACTGTAGCCATATTTTTTTCTCCATCATATATTTTTCTCCATCAGGCACATCAAAGCCTTTTTGTGCCGAGTAATACTAGTCAGCACTTGGGCACTATGCTTGGGGCCATTTTAAACAGCAAAATCTCGAGAAAAAAAAAACCCAAAATATAAAAAATGAGGCACTAAACAGAGCCCCCAAAGAATACTTCCTTACAGTATAAGAATGAAATAAGAAGGCAGAGAGTCACCTTCTTTGACTTCAGCTAGGGACATGTGCACTGGGGGACTCAAATTTTTTGCTGCCCTGTGCATATCCACAAATGAATGCAAAGTTCGAGTATTGATTTTGAAGTTACAAAGAAATTTTACCAAGTAGGTGAACCTGCAGATGCAGAAAAATGAATAATGAGGATCGATCTCCTTAACAATATACCTTGGCAGTCTTTCTTAATAGTACTCAAAATGCTGCCTGATTCTTTTAAATAGTTACATTTTATTCCATTTAGAAATACAACACAATAGATTTAACCAACCTCTTGTTAATGAAGCTTTAGATTACTATTTTTTGTTGCTGTTGCAAACAATGCTACAAGAAATATTCTTGTAAAGTGATTTTGCACATTTGTAAGTATAACTGTAGTATATTTTTCTAGAAATTGGATTGCCAGATCAAAGTATATGTAAATTTTCCTTTTTGATATTTTCCTTTGCTCTTTTGTTACTTTTAAATCATAAAGCTACTCCACTAAAATATTGCTCTCCAGATTTTGTGAGCAAGCATGTCATCTTTTAATAACAGAAGGATAGCATTCCTTTAAGAAGGAATATCATATTTTTAAGTGGAAAATCTAAAACTTGAATTGAGTTCTATCCTGTAGGAAAAAAGCAAGATTCTTTTTTTTTGAGGTCAAAACAATGGTCTTTTTAAAAATTGAAGTATAGTTGATGTACAATATTATGTAAAGTTACAGATGTATAATGATTCACAATTTTTAAAGGTTATACTCCATTTATAGTTATAATAAAATATTGGCTATATTCCCTGTGTTGTACAGTATATCCTTGTAGCTTATTTTATTTTATTTTTGAATGATTTTGATACTGTGAGACAAAAGTAAGTTAAAAAAAAAAGATGGTGTGTTTTGCCTCATTTCATACTGGTTACTGGGACTTGGTAAAAGTCCAATGTGTTTCAAGCAGAACATGATGATTAATAAGTGATGACAAGGTTCAAAGGCAGTCACACAGCCAGGCTGCTACAGGCAGCTCCCATCTCACCATGCTTCTTTTGGCAGCAGACTTGTTGGTACTGGATAATGGTAACAAGAATTCCATGACTGTCTAGGGAAGGAGATATGCATATTCTTCCTGTCAAATAAAAATGTGGAAGGAGATATAGAATGACCTGGCATACATAGCTGGCCTACTCAGGATTGTAAGGTTCCTTATAACTGTGAGAAAAAGAGTATATTTTGGCATTTCTTTTGTTCAAGGAACGCTACTGTTGTCAACATAAACCCAAGCTGGTTTTGCTAATGATGTTTGACCTGAATGTTGACTTTTCCTTTTTTTCACCTATGTGACTGAAAGAGTGGGGAAATTTGGCTCTCCTTCGTGGGAAGAGAGAGCTTGATAAGACTGCTCACTATACAAGGATCTGGGGACATAAGAGGTTTGAAACTCAAGAAATGTGCTTTAGATAAGAAGCCCAAAGCAAAATGTAGAAAGTAGATTTAAGTAGGTGATAAATTTATGAGCTATCTGTGCTAAGAAAACAATCAAATCAGAACCAGAAAGAGGATGAAATATCAGAATTTGGCAATGAGTCAGAACAGATAGGTCTTGGAGGACCTGGAAGGCATTAAAGTTGAAAATGAGCATGACACGTGCGGATTATCAATTATAGATCCACTAAAAACTGAAAACCGTGATTAAGGAAACCAAGGCAATTTGTGTAGGTCAAAACTTTAATACAGTGGATCCATACATTGACTAATGAACTATCTCATCCTTGGTATATTTAGGTTTCTATCAGAGTAAGAACTAATTTCCAAGTTTGGCTCTTCTGGATTCTATAGTTGAGGTGAAGCAGGAGCATGAGGTAGTGAAGGAGTCTCAAAAGCTTTAGGTACCATATTTGCTCAGTCTTAGAAAATTTCTATTATATCAATATTATAAGTTCTGCTTAAAAATGATGCTTCAGAATTCTACTACCTACAGGATCAATTATAAACTCTTGAATATGTCAAAGAAGGGCCGTCATTTTCATCCCCAACCATCATTCTTGACTCAACTCCCAGCATTCCACCACATCTACTACTCCACAGCATTAGAATTTTTTTTACTGTGCCATGTTCTCTCTTGCCTAAGATGTTGTACATTCTGTCCCTTCTGCCTACAACACCTCACCCTTCCTCTTGTCCGCTTGTAAGACTACCTACCAATCAAGTATCCCTCCTCTTTGAAGTCTTCCCTGACCATCCAGTGGAGCTAAGTCCTCTTCTCACAGTACCCATAACATCTTGCACAAATCTCTTTGTTTATCTCATCCCTGCTGCTATTGATAGTAGTGGAAATTGAAGCTCGGAAATTGAAGCTCACAAATTACAGCAAAAAGGCACCTGCCCTGAATATTGTTTTTCCCAAACTGTAATCACTGATTGACCTTATTCAAGAGGTTTAATTGTCTATACTTTCTAATATAGAGTATTTGATACTCAGTCTCTTTCTGTCTGAATGGGATAAAATGTATGCCTGGCTGTAAAAATACAGTGATAGCTGAATTTATTTTTAAAGGGAAAAGGCCAATAACCTTGAATTAAATTCCAGTAAAATTACATATTTCTCATGCGAGAATTACTCTTTTCTTATCTACCTCCAATTATGCCTAAATATCATCTGATGATATTGTTTATATTCCTAGCCATAACCATTACAATAATACATGGAACTAGTGTGATTTACAAACTACTCAGAAATTCCCTGGTCTTTTTCTTCAAAACAAGCCATTAGGATAGTTGTTTAAGAATTATTACAGACAAGAAAGTGTGTTTTACTCAAAGTAATACTGTCAGCAGTGGTGATGGGACTTGAACACAACTTTTCTGATTCTTTGTATACTGATCTCTCTATTATGTTGTTAAATAAATAAACTTTCTGTTGATTTCCCACATAAATTCTCAACTAAATTTCTACAAATTGAGTATTATCTGGTATCATAATAAAAAATGAGCACTTAGAATTTTCTATGGGCATGAATGTCACGTTACAAATTCGGCAAGCAAGGAACAATACACTTCTCTATTTTCCATCGATCAGTTGATTCCCACATTAAGCCTAATATCCTACTCAGAGGGCACAGAAATTAATCTCAGTTAATCTTGGGCTTCCCTTCTTTTTCAAGGTTATGTAAGGGTCTGGGACTTCACAGTGTTAGATTTGTCGGGGAAGGATCACCAAATCATACCTTTCCACAAGTTACCCTAAGACAACCAATATTCCTGATCAAATAGCACCTTCAGGTCTGCAGCTTTGTGCTAGAGACCCAGAAATACATTTCTTTCTGGGGTCGTGTCTGCACCAAGCCAGGGGATCCACCACAATAGACACCTTCCTCCTTCCCTTTCCAGCACTAAGTTATATACATAGTTTGTGTAGGGGTTGAAAACATGGCTAAAGGATGTCTCCCTGAGCTCTTCAAATCAACCTGCCTCTACTTTCAATCTGCTTTTTTTCTTTTTCAACAAACTTACTAATTTTTCTAAAATGTTCCAGGCTACTCATTTTTTGAGTTCTTTTACATACCTTCTTTCCTCTGAGCTGGCTCCCTGTTTGGAACAGGAAAGAAGGCAGTTGAAATATGTGTGGTGAGGGGAAAAGGGAAAATACAGCAGGAAAAAAATTGTAAATCAATCACAAATCTCAAAATCGCAATATTACCTGTCAATGTTTTTAACCTTACAGTAAACCTCTTTTCCGCACTATAGATGCAGGAATAGGGTATAGGATTAGGAGAAAAAAAAAAAAAAGCATATGTAGGGGCATAATTTTTAGGATATTTCAACATCAGGCCATTGCCTCTGAAAATATGGTTATCATATCAGATATTAACAAGCACATGACTTTAAAACCTGGACTAATCAGTGAGTGTGCACACAATATTTTAATGAAAGTTTAGTCATTTAAGAAACTTGGCTTGGCTTCTGAGCTTCCATAATTGATTTTCTTTAGGAAAGAGGTGAATTCTTTCTAAACATTTGATGCTTTTGTCCTGTGTCAGTGTTGAACTCTAGGGTTTGGGTTTTTTAGTTCCATTATGAACTTTAGTTTCCTGATAATACTTTTGGGTAGAAGGGAAACTTTCATGACAGTTTCTGTGTAGGAGGATATGTTTTTGTCTAAATACTCTCAACCTTGAATCCTAACATTTATTTCTCCCCAAGGAGATGGAGAGAGTTCCTTCACTGTTGACTTTGGCAGAAGCACTGGGGATCTGACCTCAGCCTTTCCCCACCCTCCTCTCCGGGGTCAACCTGCCTGTAGAAAACAGGCCTTCTGACCTCTGCCTGGAATTAAGTTTGACAGAGAAAGGCTCCATGTAGGGAGTTTTGCCTCGTTCAGCCTCTGAGCGGGTGGGTGAATTGTCCCACTCTGCGCAGCCTTGAGGGAGCAGTTGTAGTTCCCTTTTAAAGCCACATTAATCAGTGTTAGTTTTATCTGTAATACAGATGACTTTTAAAATCTTCACTCTGTCTAACTTTTTGTCTTATTTTTTAATTGGTTCACCCTTTGGGTGTGGAAAAACAACAATATCATAAATTGGGTTTCTTCTAAAATATTAACCATCAGTTTGACAAGCTCTTTAGTTTCTGGAATTTAAAGCTGTGGCTCACATGGAACAAAAGCAACTGGCTGAAAAGTTCAAAGCAAAAAAAAAAAAGAAAAAAAGAAAAAAGAAATTAATCAGCTTTTCAACACATTGCCAAATAAGGATGGCTGTATTGTTTTTTATTACTTAATTGAATTTCTAAATTGAGGTCAACTAAATCTACCATTCATTTTGTTGTCATAGTTTCAGTGTCTAATACAGTTAAATTCTTTTTGGGTATTACTTTAAAATTTTCCTGTTAAAAGGCAATCTCACTTATTTCACAAATATTTTTGAATATGACTCAGACATACACATTTATAGCCTTAAACCCAATCATTTCTTTTTCCCTTCCAGTTCTTGCATCAAACACATTTCCTACAATGGTACTGGTCAGAGTAGTCTTTGCCTTTTGGATATTTTCAATAATACTGAATGTGGAGAATAAAAAACTTTTGACTTGTTCATTCTAGATCTTATGAATATGACTTCAGAACAATTTCAGAACTAAATGGATATAATATTCCCCAGTGTTGATAAGCTATGACCTCAAGACAGAATTTTCAGCAGAAGTCCCCAGTGTTATTTGGACTTTTTTGGTACTAATTAGGAAATGAACAGTTTGAATGAAAATAATAATAAGAATCTAATTTTAATGCATTTTTGCTGGATAGTCCAAATGTAGAGAACAAAGTCAATGCAGGTAAGAGGAAGTTGAATTAGTTTTTCCCAATAATAATTAACATTGACTTAAAGACAACCAAAATTTTTATAAAGTGATTAGCAATTGAGTATGACTATAATTTCAGACTTTGCCTATACATATGTAGACTGTATGTAAATTTCTTAGATTTCTCAGATTTTAATATTAATAATATTGTGTTGCTTGGTCTATAAATGTAATGGGAAAATAATAACATGAGTATGCAATAAGTGGTTTTGTGCATGTACTTTCCACATCTTATTTATTTATTTATTTATTAACTTTCCACTTAGGATGGCATCATTGAAATGAATCAATGGTTTGTTCAGTTATTATTTAATAACAATTTAAAAATCCTAATTCTTTAACCATGTTGGCCATCCAAGAAGTAAATTTTGAACTAAAGACTTTTTTCCATTACCATCCTACACCCCTGACTGCTCAACTCCTTCAACATACATTTGTTCATTTTCTTGGTAATGAGATTCTTACTTTTATGAAAATGTCTCTCTCATTTGTGAGACCAACTATGATTATTCATTAACTGTGATTAGCCCTAATAAGTTAGCAGTGGAGAATGAGCTGTCTCTGGCATATTCTTTAGAAATGAGTGATCTAATAGTGAAATTTTAAAGAGTTATATCAGACTAATAGAAGACTTGTTTGTGGCATTTAGAACATAATAGGCCAATAGAGGAAGTATTTGAAGTAATTTAGAACTTTCATGTTGTCATTTAGCAAATCATTTATACATTGAACAAAATTTCTTCAGCATCAACTGTATACCAGACACTACTGTACTAAAGGCTAAGGTTGCAGAGCCTCATGCAACTTCTTAGGTCATCTATTTTAGTATGCATTCCATTCATCCATCTGTCCATCCATCCGTCCATCCGTCCATCTAGTTATCCATTACTGAATGTCTTTTGTGTGTCAGTCTCTAATTCAATGTTTGTCTTTCCATCAGAATATAGTTTTACGGAGGAGTTTCCAGTGTTACATGTCTGTGCCTAGCATGGCATTTTGCATATGGTAACTTAATAAAGATTTATTGAGTCAGTGAATGAATATGCCAGGTCCTGTGCTTGGTGATGGGGAAATAAGATCAAATAGCACACTGCCTTTTATATTATATCTGAATGCCTATTTAGGAGATTATAGTAAATTCAGTCTTGTCATCTGAGTGATTAAAGGTGAAACTTAATGTTATTTCTCCTAAAGAAGAACCTAATTTCTTAAAACTAAATTTTTCCATCTCTTTACCATAAGCCAATATTATATTTTCCATGTCCTCTTCATTAGCCTAAGAATGATTTACCCCTCTGACTTATTTTAACACCTTCTTTTGCTCTTTTCATTAAGTTAATATAAATAAAATACTTTTATGTGCTAAGAGCCTTTCCCTCCCTCCCTCCCTCCCTCCCTCCCTTCCTTCCTTCCTTCCTTCCTTCCTTCCTTCCTTCCTTCCTTCCTTTCCCCTACAGTCACCATTAAACTGGAATAACTAGATATAATTCTGAATTAATACTTGGCTTTTAGAATATATCTGAAGGTTGTATGAGAATTTGGAGACCATCATTTCTTAAAAGGTTTTATTTCATTGTCATGTCTGCAGTTATCTACTGATATTAGAGTGTTGGTAAAATTTACATATTCCATCAAACAGTTAAAGGTAAATCTGTCACAGAGGTTGCCCTGGCCCTTATTTCAGTTCAGATGTGTACAAATTTGGCAGAGTAAGCCATCTCCCAAGTACTCCCTGGGCAATTCCTAAAGCTTAATATCTCATCATACACATGTTGAAAATATATCTGGACTGAGGTTTGACCAATGGACACACCTAGTAAAACACATTTTTACATTGTTTGTATTCACATTTAGAGCAGGCCCAAGGAATGAAGATGTCTTCAATGTTATCTCAGAAGAGTTTTGATTTTTCTAGTTACCATCAAAGTGCTTCCAAGAAGCTGCTATGATGCAATGACAAACATCTGAGGAAACAAAATGTCTGTTACTAGGAAAGTACCATTAGTAGAACAACCAGTTGCCAGGTGCCAACCTGAATTAGATCACAATTAGAAATGGGGAAGTCTCAGGAAATATGCTGAATTGTAGTGGTGGGGACTGTTGGTGTTTTGGCCTCTTTGGACCTTTGCACACTTCAGTGACTTTTCATTAATTATGTTGTCAGTACAGCAGACCCTGGACACCTGAAACAGCCTGTCTACTCCTTGGAGGAAAATGTAATGGAAACATCTACAAAGTATTTGCCAACCAAGTACTTGTCAGAAATATTTACTTTCTACTTAAATCAGTGTGAAAATAAAGGAAGTCAAGAAAAAAAATAAGGATTTTTTTTCTGACTGGAGGTCCTTGTGCTCACAATGCAGAAAATTTGAAAGGATTTGAATTGCTCACATGCAAGTTCTTTTCCTTCCTATTCCTGGAATCCACTTAGCTTATGCAAATTTGGAAACAGGGTATTGTAGCACTGTAGACTGCCATGAATCAGAAGTAAATCTTACTTTCTATTTTTCTTTAAAAAAAAACATGAAAAATGAGCATTTCTGCAGTTCATCATAGAGATGAATGGATTAGATTTTCTATCCATATTGTCAAACAGATCAAAGGATGAAAATTTAAACCTAATTTGGATAAATTAACTAAAAATATAAAAGGTTAAAGTCAACCTAAACTTCTAGGGCATCTATATCAACAAGATAATCAGTTTGAATGATATTTCCTTACTATGTAGCCATTAATATTAGCGTTAATTAGATATGCTAGGCGTTAGGTTTCCAGAAAAAAAATAACAGATATATATATATATATATATATATATATATATATATATATATATTTGATACATACTGCATGTAACATCTGAAATGTAAAACATATATTAATATGTATTAAACATGTATCTTTTTGAATTAATGTTTTTATTTTTTTTGGATATATACCCAGGAGTAGAATTCCTGGGTCATACAGTAATTCTATTTTAAGTTTTTTGAGAAACCTCCATACTGTTCTCCACAGTAGCTGTACCAATTTAAATTCCCACCAACAGTGTAGGAGGGTTCCCTTTTCTCCACATCCTCACCAACAGATGCTAATGGCATCTAGTAGGTGGAAGAAGTCAGGGATATGGCTACTCATTCTGCAGTGCCCAGGACACTCCTCCACAACAAAGAACTATCTGGTCCCAAATGTCAATAGTGCTGAGGTTAAGAAACATTGCTCTAATTCATTCTCATCATTGCCTCCAGAATCATTTAGTAGGAAAGCAAATTTGATTAGACCCGACTCCTGTGTGAAACCTTTCAGGTCTTCTCATTGTTTATAAATTCACATTCAAAAGTTTAACGTTGGCCTCCCTGCTTACCCTTCCAGATTTGTGATGTGAAACCTTCCTTCTCATTTGCCAATGTTGGGACATACTCTACTTTTCAACATTCTTTCATCTCACTATATTCTTTCTGGAGAGTGATTTTGTATTCGTTCTATTGTCTGTCTGGAATGCCCTCTAACCCTCTCCCTTCATCTGGCCTAGGTAATCCTACTCACTCACAGGTCCGAGGATAAATGCCACTTCTTCAGAAGCCTTCCCTGATCACTGAGACCAATTTAGTTCTCTCTGTTACACAGTTCTTAGAATTCTGTATTTCTCTCTCATAGCGCTCATAAGACTTTCATTATTTCTCCAGTCGTCTGTTATCTGGCAAACTAAATAAAGGTGTAAATTGGGTCTATATTGTCTATCTTATTTCTAGTGCCTGGCACGTACAAGGATCTCAGATTGTTGTTAAATCAATTACTATTATGGAAATCAATCCTATTTACACTTATTGTCATAATACATCAGTGTCATAATATTTAGATAAGTTTGTTGTTTTCCATCTTGTTTATGTTTGCTCTAGACTTCTTTGTTGGTTTCATTATTTTCTAAATTTTGCTATATCGTCTGTTACCCAATCCCTAGCCACCATTACCAGTAATTTGTTAGGTAGGCTGCATGTTTTCAGTTCAACTAATTATTACTTTTATAACTTCAAATAATAAACTTAAATGTATACTTAATATATTTTCTAATTTGTAAACTTCTGAAATTAAACAGCAGACACTGAATTTCTTTATCCCCAAAGATGATGAAATTCTCCACTTCTTTTTTCCTTTTTTGGTAACACAATCTTGGGTTTTGGTGCCAATCTATTATTCAGTTTTATTACTATTATAACTTAAATTCCTTCTTTATAGCATTCTTTTAACTTTTACAATAGTTCAGCTGTTGGGAATATAAATACTAATAAAATTTAAGATAACTCGGTGCTTATATTTATCCTCTGATTCCTATTAGCCAGTTCATGCTCTAAGTTCTTCATTTGTGAGTTTTTTATTTGAATATGTTTGTTGCCTGGATTGGGTTAAACATTTTTCTCCCCAGGAAATATCTATCTATCTGTCTGTCTGTCTGTCTGTCTATCTATCTATCTATCTATCTATCTATCTATCTATCTATCAATTCCACAGTCCCCGAATATTTAAGACTGCTTGTTTAATCCCTTCAATCATGATTAATAACAGACTGATTGAATATATAATTTTGTCAAAGACTTTTCCCATCAAAACTTTGTTATCTGAGGTTGCTGAGAATGTTCAGGCCAGTCACATATTTCTTCTCTGATTGGTAGATAATCTCTTCCTTTTTTTCCCTATTAAGTAAGGTTTCCTTCTTGCCCCTTGAAGCTAAAGAATATCATCATTAAGGTATACCTTGTTTAGTAACTCTTTTTTTTTTTTTTTTTTTTGGGATAGGGCGGCCTGTTCAACTGTAGATTCAGGTCTTCCTTAATTTTTTCTGTTTTTTTCTTATTTAAAAATGCATTTTGCATCATTTGTACACATCTCTTCTTTTTTTTTTAATTAAAAAAATTTTTATTTATTTATTTATGGCTGTGTTGGGTCTTCGTTTCTGTGCAAGAGCTTTCTCTAGTTGTGGCAAGTGGGGGCCACTCTTCATTGCAGTGTGCGGGCCTCTCACTATCGTGACCTCTCTTGTTGCGGAGCACAGGCTCCAGACGCGCAGGCTCAGCAATTGTGGCTCACGGGCCTAGTTGCTCCAAGGCATGTGGGATCTTCCCAGACCGGGGCTTGAACCCGTGTCCCCTGTATTGGCAGGCAGATTCTCAACCCCTGCGCCACCAGGGAAGCCCCCATCTCTTCTTTAGATACATCAAATACCTATATGTTAACTCATATTTGTTTGCCCTCAATATCCTTCACCTTTCTTCCTCATTATTCTTCTCTTTTATTTTTCCTTCTGTGATTTTTCTCAGAATATCTTCCCCATCGAAATAATGTATATTCTCTGCTTCTCTATAAAGTTTCTGTTCCTTCCAAGTTAAGTCTTCAATTGCATTATTATCCATTGAATTTCTTTGCTCAGGCAATAACTATCTGATCAGTCAGTAACTGCTTCATCTTGTTTTCTTACTGAATAACCCATTCTGAATATTTTGTTTCAATGTCTACATCTTCTTTTATATCCTTGATAACATGAATCAGTTATATTAAAATTTCTTTTGTTTTCTGGAATAGTGAATAAAATTTCTTAAATTATGATCTTAACATACCTTTCTTCATGAACTTTTTATTTTCCTTCCCCACACCCAGTACACAACTACAACCCATCCCACAATACCCTTTAATTGTTGCACAGTTTTGTATTTATTTTGTTTGTTTAACTCATCTTACAATAGGAGACATTTTCCCTTGAAATGTTATACATCTCACTTCCCTGTTACCTAAATCCTTCTCTTAAACCTGAACAGAGCTGGATATTGACAGTTTATATCATTTGTTCAGCAACTCATCTGTGTAAGATGTTGGAACAGTACTTTGAGCAGTGAATGATTATTTGGGGATCATTATCTCTGTGCTTCTCTAGAATCATCTGCATTAAGGATTACCTTTCCAAATTGTTGGCATACAATTTTGAATCAGAGAAAGGCTCTTAAAGTTTTCCTTAAAATCTCTCTATTCAACCACATTGATCTTATTGGTAAGATTGTTATTTGATTATTATGTCAGGTTTACAATAAATATTACAATCCATTGGCTTTTGTTTTGTAGTAACTTCAAAACTATTACTGTTTCCCATGCTTGGTGTTAATAAGCAACAATGTCCCCCTTAAAATTGTTTCCAATCTATACTGCTTTACCCACTTCTCAGATAAAATTTTTGCTTTTGGTAAACAATGGAATGACAGGGATAATATTTAACCTCTCATCAAAAACAACCAGAAAATAAGAAAAAAAATATATGAACAGGTTTCATATATTGGAAAACATCCAGTGCAATACTGTGATTCTTGAGAGTGGGTAAGGAAACAAGGTTATCCCTACAGTTACCTTGGCTTTCTCCTTGGAGGCATGATCTAGACCTTAGAGCAGGGAGAAGGATCACAAGTAGATCATGGTTGAAAGTTGTGGTGGTAGATTTTGAAAATAAGGGATTTACACAGAACAAGTGCTCCATAAATCTGCCTAAGTGCCCTATTGATTCTATTCTGAATATTAAATTGACCAAGTATAGGATGAAACTCCATATGGTTGGACAAAGAAGTATGAGTGAGCTGTGAGCTGAATTGTTTCTAGACCTTGCACAATGGGATTGAAAGATGTTTAATTTCCCAGTAGTCAGAGTTGCAAGTCCTCATTGATCACTCAAGGCATTCACTAGACATCCAAAAAGTTATTCCTTAGAAATGTGGCTAAACATTCCCTAGAGTATAAGCTACTATAGACGTACCCCAAAAAAGTTAAAGTAAATACTGAAAGGATCAAACTTAACTTTAAATAACATAACTGATAAGCAGAACAATAATCAACACCCTTTAAATGTAGTGAGCAAAGACCAGACATTCAACAACATAAAGTTCACAATGTTTGGCTTTCAATTAAAAGTTACTAGATATGCTGATAAGCGAGACATTTTAACACAAAATCAGAAGAGAGATAAGTGTATAGAAAAAGGTCCACAAGTGAAAAGTGATGGGATTACCAATTATTACCAGTTATTACAAATATGCTCAACTACATAAAAGAAAATATGAAGATAGGTGAGAAATGGAAGATATACAAAAGAACAAAATAAAAGAAAACTTCTAGGAAAAAAACAGTATCTAAGATGAAATAGTCACTGATGGTATTAGCAGAAGATTAGAAACTTCAGAAGAAAATCAATAAACTTAAATCCTAATAATAAAGACTATGCACAGTCAGAAAAAAATTCTGAAAAGTAATGAACAGATCTTTAGTGACTTGTGTGACAATAAAGTATCCTAACATATATGTAGTAAGATTCCACAGAGGGAGAGTGTCAGAAAAAAGATTTAAAGAAATAATGACAAATTTATTTCAAATTGGATGAAAAATGAATACAGATCTAAGAAGTTAAAAAATCTCCAAGCAGGAAAAATACAAAAGGCACCTCATAATGAAATTTCAGAGAACCAGTGATAAATAGAATTTCATAATAGTAGCTGGAGAAAAAAAATACACACTATATATGGTGGAAAAAAGATTAAAAGACTATAAATTTTTATCAGAAACTATGCAAGAGAGAAGACAATGGAAGGAAAATTTATGTAAAGTACATAAAAACAACTGGTAAACCTAGAATTTTCTACCCTGCAAAAGTGTCATATAGCATAATCTATACTTAAACCCAACAATACCAATACTTTCATTAGATGTAAATAATCTAAACACTTCATTAAAAATAAGAGATTGTTAAATTGGATGATAAAATCCCAATTGAACTGTCTTCAAGAAACTCTTAATATATGTAGAAACAGCTAGATGAAAATTGGAGGGATGAAACAATATATACTAGGTAAACAATAATCTTAAAAACATTGACTTCACAACAAGGGATGAAGGGATGAATTTCAAATGATAGAAGGTCAATTTATTAATTAGACTTAGTAATTCTAAATGTGTATATAATTAATAATAGAGCTTTAAAATGCATGAATCAAATACTGACAGACTGAATGGAAAAATAGCTAAATCCACAATTATATTTGGAGACTACAACAGTCTTCTGTCAGTAATCAGTAGAATAAGGAGAGAGAAAATCAGTAAGGATATTGAAGACTAGGACAACATTGTCACCAACTTGACCTGACTGACAATATAGAACATTCCACCTAGCAATTGCAGAATACACATTCATTTCAAGTGCACATGGAAACATTCTTAAAGCTAGACTATATGCTGCTATTAAAAAGTCTCAATAAATTTAAAGGACTAAACCCATACAAAGTATGTTCTTTGCCAATGATATAATTAAATTAGGAATAGACATAATAAGATATCTAGGAAAGATTCAAATACCTGAAAATTAAAAAAAACACACAAACATACCTCTAACTAATGGGTCAAAAAAGAAATCACAAGGGAAATCAGAAAATATTTATAAATGAACAAAAGCAAAAATATAAAAATCTGAAATTTTAGGATGCAGTTAATATGACACCAAGAGAAAATTTACGGCTTTAAGTATTTATAATTAACAGAAGCAAGGTCCAAAATCAATTATCTATGTTTCCACATTATGAAGCAAGAAAAGAAAGGGCAAATTAAATTCAAACTAAATAGAAGTAAGGATATAATAAGAAAGCAGTGAAAGAGAAAATGAAAAGACTCAGTGAAAACGAAAGCTTGTTCTTTGAAGAGAGTGATAAAATTGAGGAACTTCTAATTAGATTAATCAAGAGAAAAGAGGAAAGACACCAATATCATGAATGAAAGGATATCAACACAGATTCAACATTATAGGGTAATAAGGAAATATCAGTAATTTTATATTAGCAAATTGTACCACCTTCATGAAATGAGCAAATTCTTTGACAGGCACAAATTACCAAAATTGACTCAAGAAGAAATAAAAAATTTAAATAGCTTTATATCTATTGAGGACCTTGAATTAATAATTGAAATCTTCCCACAAAGACAACTCTGAGCTACAATGCATTTGCTGGTAAATTCTATCAAACTATTAAAAAAATAATAACACTAACTCTACCAAACTCTTTTAGAAAATAGAGCAGGAAAGAAATTCTTTTAGATCATTTTATGAGGGCAACACTACTCGGAAGTGAAAATCTGCCAAAGACATTAATAAAAAAAAAAAACTATACACCAAAATCCCTCAAAAAAATAGGTGTAAAAACTTTTAAATAGAGACACTGGAACTCACCAAAAAAGATACCCCACATCCAAAGACAAAGGAGAAGCCACAATGAGATGGTAGGAGTGGCACAATCACAATAAAATCAAATCCCATAACTGCTGGGTGGAGGACTCACAAACTGGAGAACACTTATACCACAGAAGTCCACCCACTGGAGTGAAGGTTCTGAGCCCCACGTCAGGCTTCCCAACCTGGGGGTCTAGCAATGGGAGGAGGAATTCCTAGAGAATCAGACTTTGAAGGCTAGCGGGATTTGATTGCAGGATTTCGACAAGACTGGGGGAAATTGAGACTCCACTCTTGAAGGCCACACACAAAGTAGTGTGCACATCGGGACCCAGGGGAAGGAGCAGTGACCCCATAGGAAACTGAACCAGACCTACCTGCTAGTGTTGGAGGGTCTCCTGCAGAGGCGGGGGGTGGCTGTGTCTCACCGTGAGGACAAGGACACTGACAGCAGAAATTCTGGGAAGTACTCCTTGGTGTGAGCCCTCACAGAGTCTACCATTAGCCCCACAAAAGACCCGGGTAGGCTCCAGTGTTGGGTCACCTCAAGACAAACAACCAACAGGGAAGGAACCCAGCCCCACCCATCAGCAGACAAGTGAATTAAAGTTTTACTGAGCTCTGCCCACTAGAGCAACAGCCAACTCTACCCACCACCAGTCCCTCCCATCAGGAAACTTGCTCAAGCCTCTTAGATAGCCTCATCCACCAGAGGGCAGACAGAAGAAGCAAGAAGAAATACAGTCCTGAAGCCTATGGAACAAAAACCACATTCACAGAGAGATAGACAAGATGAAAAGGCAGAGGGCTATGTACCAGATGAAGGAGCAAGCTAAAACCCCAGAAAAACAACTGAATGAAGTGGAGATAGGCAACCTTCCAGAAAAAGAATTCAGAATAATGATAGTGAAAATTATCCAGGACCTCAGAAAAAGAGTGGAGGCAAAGATCGAGAGTATGCAATAAATGTTTAACAAAGACCTAGAAGAATTAAAGAACAAACAGAGATGAACAATACAATAACTGAAATGAAAACTACACTAGAAGGAATCAACAGCAGAATAACTGAGGCAGAAGAACGGATAAGTGACCTGGAAGACAGAATGGTGGAATTCACTGCTGTGGAACAGAATAAAGAAAAATGAATGAAAAGAAATGAAAATAGCTTAAGAGACCTCTGGGACAACATTAAATGCAACAACATTCGCATTATAGAGGTCCCAGAAGGAGAAGAGAGAGAGAAAGGACCTGAGAAAATATTTGAAGAGATTATAGTCAAAAACTTCCCTAACATGGGAAAGAAAATAGCCACCGAAGTCTAGGAAGTGCAGAGAGTCCCATACAGGATAAACCCAAGGAGAAACACGCCAAGACACATAGTAATCAAATTGACAAAAATTAAAGACAAAGAAAAATTATTGAAAGCAGCAAGGGAAAAACAACAAATAACATACAAGGGAACTCCCATAAGGTTAACAGCTGATTTCTCAGCAGAAACTCTACAAGCCAGAAAGGAGTGGCATGACATACTTAAAGTGATGAAAGGGAAGAACCTACAACTAAGATTACTCTACCTGGCAAAGATCTCATTCAGATTTGATGGAGAAATCAAAAGCTACAGACAAGCAAAAGCTAAGAGAATTCAGCACCACCAAACCAGCTCTACAACAAATGCTAAAGGAACTTCTCTAAATGGGAAACACAAGAGAAAAAAAAAGACCTACAAAAACAAACCCAAAACAATTAAGAAAATGGTAATAGGAACATACATATTGATAATTACCTTAAACCTGAATGGATTAAATGCTCCAACCAAAAGACACAGGCTCACTTAATGGATACAAAAACAAGACCTGTATATATGCTGTCTACAAGAGACCCACTTCAGACCTAGGGACACATACAGACTGAAAGTGAGGGGATGGAAAAAGATATTCCATGCAAATGGAAATCAAAAGAAAGCTGGAGTAGCAATACTCATATCAGATAAAATAGACTTTAAAATAAAGAATGTTACAAGACACAAGGAAGGACACTACATAATGATCAGGGGATCAATCCAAGAAGAAGATATAACAATTATAAATATATATGCACCCAACATAAGAGCACCTCAATACAAAAGGCAACCGCTAACAGCTATAAAAGAGGAAATCGACAGTAACACAATCATAGTGGGGGACTTTAACACCTCACTTACACCAATGGACAGATCATCCAAAATGAAAATAAATAAGGAAACAGAAGCTTTAAATGACACAATAGACCAGATAGATTTAATTGATATTTATAGGACATTCCATCCAAAAACAGCAGATTAAACTTCTCAAGTGCACATGGAACATTCTCCAGGATAGATCACATCTTGGGTCACAAATCAAGCCTCAGTAAATTTAAGAAAGCTGAAATCATATCAAGCATCTTTTCTGACCGCAATGCTATGAGATTAGAAAAAAATTACACAGAAAAAATGTAAAAAACACAAACACATCGAGGCTAAACAATACGTTACTGAATAACCAAGAGATCACTGAATAAATCATAGAGGAAATCAAAAAATACCTAGAGGCAAATGACAATGAAAACATGATGATCCAAAACCTATAGGATGCAGTTCTAAGAGGGAAGTTTTTAGCAATACAAGCCTATGTCAAGAAACAAGAAAGATCTCAAATAAACAATCTAACCTTATACCTAAAGGAACTAGAGAAAGAAAAAGAAACCAAACCCAAAGTTAGTAGAAGGAAAGAAATCATAAAGATCAGGGCAGAAATAAATGAAATAGAAACAAAGAAAACAATAGCAAAGATCAATAAAACTTCTCAAAGCTGGTTCTTTGAGAAGGTAAACAAAATTGATAAACCCTTAGCCAGACTCATCAAGAAAAAGAGGGAGAGGACTCAAATCAATAAAATTAGAAATGAAAAAGGAGAATTTACAACAGACACTGCAGAAATACAAAGTATCCTAAGAGACTACTACAAGCAACTCTATGCCAATAAAATGGACAACCTGGAAGAAATGGACAAATTCTTAGAAAGGTATAATCTTCCAAGACTGAATCAGGAAGAAATAGAAAATACGAACAGGCCAATCATAAGTAATGAAATTGAAACTGTGATTAAAAATCTTCCAACAAACAAAAGTCCAGGACCAGATAGATGGCTTCACAGGTGAATTCTATCAAACATTTAGAGAAGAGCTAACACCCATCCTTCTCAAACTCTTCCAAAGAATTGCAGAGGAAGGAACACTCCCAACTCGTTCCAGGAGGCCACCATCACCCTGATACCAAAGCCAGACAAAGATACTACAGAAAAAGAAAATTACAGACCAATATCATTGATGAATATAGATGCAAATATCCTCAACAAAATACTAGCAAGCAGAATCGAACAACACATTAAAAGGATCATACACCATGATCAAGTGGGATTTATCCCAGGGATGCAAGGATTCTTCAATATACGCAAATCAATCAATGTGATACACCATATTAACAAATTGAAGAATAAAAACCATATGATCATCAAAAAAAAAACACTTTTAAATATTGACAAATAAAATCCAGTTTAAAAAAAAAAGGTTAATATATCAAGTAATTGACCAAGTAATGTTTATATCAGGAATGTAAAAATTTGGTTTTACATTTGGAAATACATTTCACCATAATAACAGAATAAAGGAGAAAATCCATATGATCGTCTAAATAGAGGCAGGAAAAAAACATATAACAAAAATTTAACAACAAATTTGTGAGACGACTATCACCAAATTAGGAACAGTAGAGAACTTCCTCAATCTGATAAAGAGCTTCTACAAAAAAAATATAGCACTGACGCCATGCTTAGTTATCACAGTGAATGTTTTTGCTCTAAAATTGGGCACACGGCAAGATTGTCCTCTGTCATCACTCTTATTCAACATTTCAGCAATAATGTGTAAAAAAGAATTCAAAGACATTCAGATTGGACAGGAAGAAGCAAAGGTGTCTTTATTTGTAGATTTCATAATTGTTATTTTAAAAATGCTAAGAAATATACACCAAAACTATTATATTTAATAAATAAATTTACCAACATTAGAGAACAATAGGTTAATATATAAAGATTAATTTTATTTTTATTTACTAGAAGTAAACAATTAGAGATAAAAATCTATTGAGATAGATACCAATTTTTCAAAAAGGACATAAATCCACCAACCATAAAAAAATAAACTGATAAAGGTACTCAGGAAAAAAATAACTTCTCACAGAAGACATTTAATAAAATGACAGGGGGAAAATCTTTACAATACATATGTCTGATGAAGGATCTGTGTCCAGAATATGTAAAAAGTCTTACTACTCATTAATAAGTTGAGCCAATTAAAAACAGGCAAAAGGTTGAAAATACATGACATAAAATAATATAAGCAAAAGGCTAATAATCACATGGAAATTTGCTCAACATCATTAGCCTTCTGAAAAATGCAAATTAAAGCCACAAAATATACCATTACATACATACTATAATGATTAAATTAAAAGGTATAACAAGTACCTATGTAAAAACTAGGGCAAAAATGTTATATCAGCATTTTTCATGATACCTTTGACTGGAAAAATCTCAACTGTTCTTCAGCAGTTGGATGGATAAACAGATGACTATGTATAGACAGTGGAATACTACTCAGCAGTGTAAAGGAATAAACACACTGATACAAGCAACCATATGAATAAATCACACTGAAATCTTGCTGAGCTATAGAAGTCAGATACAAAGCCTGATGTAAAACTTCATTTATATGAACCTCTACAAAATAGGCAAGTTTAATCCAAAGTGAAAGGAAGCTGGTCAATGTTTGCCTGTGGCTGGGGGCAGAAGGAGAAGGATTGATGGAAAGGGGTACATGGAACCTCTTGGGGGTGATGGAAATGCTCAATATCTAGATTATGGTTAAGGTTACACAAGTGTATAAATTTGTCAAAACTCATTGACATGTACACCTAAAATGTGTGCACTTTATTTTATGCCAGGAAAACTTAAGATGCTGTCCTTAAGTGTATTTGCAGGGACAAAGTATCAATAAATATTCTGGAGCTGGAGAATATAAGTGGACTTATTTATAAGCATGCACAGTGCAGACTGGGGACTCCTAAAAATGATTCAGTAGCTGTGTGGGGTTTGGAGGTTGGAGCTGTAGCAATTTACAGGTGGATTACAGAACCAGTAAAATGTGATGTGGTAAAAAATCTGATGTGACCTCATTCATTTCTGCATGCTGGTAAGGTCTGAAGATATATGAATTACATACAAGGGTATACAGAATCCGTTTTTTTTCTCTTAAGTTTAAAGAACAGTAGTTAACAGATTTTCTATGTAATTTAACTGTAGTCCTCCCTGGAAATAGAACAATAAATGTATTACATAACTTAAAGCATCTATAGTATGTTATAAATTCAATCTGCACAGATACCTATGATAAGTAGAGTAATGAAAATAATTTGGAATTGTAAAGCAATATATTGAGAAGTTTATACAGAACCATAATTTTAGAGATAGAAAGGGCCTAAAAATATCAAGTCCAATTTCCTTATTTCAAATATAGTGATAGCAGGCTAGCTGGGGGTGTGGTGGTGGGTTGCCTTATGGTCCTTGATTTTTTTATCTTTCTCTCTATCTGGGCCCTTTGACATGTGGTTTTTTTTTTGTTTCTCATGTAAAAGTGAAGTGTATTCCCTGACCATTGGCTTTTGCGTTTAGTTATGTGACTTGCTTTGGGTAACAAAATAAGGCAGAAGTGACAGGGTGCCAGTGCCCGGCCTTGAGTGAATTCAGAGTGGTTCTGTTGTGTTCCTGTTAACACCACAAAGAGAACATTGCTGAGTTAACTTGCTGGTCCGAGGAAGTGAATGAGATAGGTGAGCAAAGTTGCCCCAGTTGAGATGTCCCATCTAAGTCAACTCTAGAATAGCAGATCCCGAGGCAACCTGCAGAAGCAATGTCTTCTTATCAATGTTAACTTATTACTTTTCTAATGTCTAGTAAAATAAGTTATTTGGAGAGAGTCTGGTGTTGGTATAATATAGGCCATGGGATTAGAAGTGCTCAGTGAAATCTAGTGTTTCTCCATTAAATGGAGAATGGACTTTTATGAAAGTATACAAGAGTATAAGGCCCAAAGCAAAATATGTAAAAAAACTCAAAATTAGCTTTGATGCACGTTTAATCCATTAGAAGCTAAGTATTTTCAGATGACCTTTAACCTGGCCTTGGAGGAGGCCTCAGAAGTCAGTGTAAAGCACAGTAGGAGACCCTGGCTAGGTCAGCTCAAATAACCACATGGTAGGCCTGAACTAAGCACAGAGAGTTCAATACATCAAAGAAAATGATTTAAAAAATCACAAGTTTTCTGATCAGACAGAATAAAATATCTCCTATTTAAGTAATGTCGAGTGTAAAATAGATAAGGGATAAATAGAATTAGTAGCAGAATAGCAGCTATAAACGCATATAAAGGGTAATCCTTACGTAGTTGAAATCTGACTTCAATAAAGCAAAGGGAAAGGAATTTTACAGTCAGCGAAACTAAAAAAAAGAAAACAAACAAAAAACCCCCCAAAACAGTCTACTATGTCTACCAGGAATCCTTCAATAATCATCATTAAGACTTGGCCGGGGGAATGCTAGCACCTCAACAGACTGACAGTGGGTAAAATGGACTAAGTTAACCGGGTGAGGCTAAAGTTAGGGAATTAACTGCACAAAGGGGCTGGCCTCAAAGGGAGTGGCTAGCTGCTGCCCTGTGCTTTGGGCATTAGGAAACAAAACCAGCAGGAGCTAGCTGACATCAACAACAACAACAGAAAACCATTTGTGGAGAAGATGCAGACTTATCCTTTACAAAACTGAAGATCATGGAGGACAGCTTGGTCTCAGCAGGACTCACGGGGAGTCGATGTCCTCACACAGAGCCTCGCTCTTTCCGGGTCTCATGGCCTCTTGCCTCTGATTCTCTCTGCCTGTTTTTGTCGTTTTCCATTCTTCGAAGTCTAGCTTTACCTGCTCCTCTGTGATCTTAGCAGAGGATGCTAACCTCATTTCTGCTGTTGTTGCATGATCTCAATTTAAGTAGACTGTCAGGCTGACCTTGGATCTCAAACTGCAAAATTCTAGGAAATATAACTTCACTGGTTTAGTTTCAGTGATGTGCCCACTTCCGTTCTATCAGTTATGCCCAGAACAGGGTATCTGCATAGTCACGTTGTATAAACAGACTGCTCGAGACGTTGCTCTCCTCTGTGGGTGGAAAGGGTCAAGTACCATAGGAAGAAAGTTGTCATGGGGTGGGAGACATTGTCTGAGGTGTCTCCCTAGTGTTATTCTTTGGCTGCTCAACAGAAGAATGACATTCATTCTTCCCACACATTCACAGATGTTCTTGAGTATCTCTCTCCACCATTTTCTAATACATGACAACCCACAGGGCTAGGCAGCTATAGTGCCCAGAGGAAATGCTCAAAGACTACTACCACCTGTAACCTATGGGAGAAGAGGAGTGGAAGAGAAAACTGTCATTAAAAAAAAAAAAGAAATCCCATTAGCACAGAGGGCAAAACCAACATCTCCAAAATAGCTCATGCAGTCATGTGTCCAAAGGATAAACAGCATCTTGAAAGAGGCACATAGGAAAGTAAATGAAAGGACCAAATGTTTATTGTAGCAATGTGTATTAATTGGTTCATAAATATGAACACTATTTTTTCCTCTACTGAGTGGCTATTTCTTGTGTAGGATCTAGGAACCACTGGGAAGATCTGGGATAGGATACTCTTTGGGGGTGATAGGTGGCCTTCATAGGCCACTTCTTTGTATCTTTGTAATCAGTCCTAGGGCCTGCAGAGGGCCTATAACCGACTGCCCTAAGGTGCCTCTTTTGTATAGCTGTTATTTTTTTTAAAAAATTAATTAATTAATTAATTAATTTATTTATTTATTTATTTATGGCTGTGTTGGGTCTTCGTTTCTGTGCGAGGGCTTTCTCCAGTTGTGGCAAGCGGGGGCCACTCTTCATCGCAGTGCGCGGGCCTCTCACTATCGCGGTCTCTCTTGTTGCGGAGCACAGGCTCCAGACGCGCAGGCTCAGCAACTGTGGCTCACGGGCCCAGCTGCTCCGCGGCATGTGGGATTCTCCCAGACCAGGGCTCGAACCCGTGTCCCCTGCATTGGCAGGCAGATTCTCAACCACTGCGCCACCAGGGAAGCCCCAGCTGTTATTTTTTGATACTACAAATCCTATAACAACAACTTCAGTTTTATATGTGAACCTTTAGTTTACTATAATACCTCTTAAGAATTCTTAAAAAGTCATACTCTGGTAATATCCTTGCTGATTTGAATTAAAAGCCAGATTTGGACCAGGGGTAGTATAAAACTTCAGTTTCTTAGCAGCAAATTTGGTTGGTATTCTATCTCTATTATTCACCTTCTCAGTGGCCTTAACCTCAGGGCATTATTGATAATAAAAATGTGGAGATAGTGGAGACTATTTACATTCCATCTTTAGAGATCATGGTGTTTTGTTTTATTTTTACTTTGTTTGTTTTTATTTACTTAGGTTATTTTCATTCCATTAGAGCTGGGTCCTTGGAGGGCCTGAGTAATGGTCTCAAAGTTGGATCCTTTTTGTTATTTCTATTCTAATGGCCAAGAAGCCACCTTCTTTCAATCAGCTCATTAAACTTTTTTACAGGGTGTGTGGGGGGGTGATTTATTAGCAAAGATAATTTTGGGAATTGACAGATAAACCGAGATTTGGGGGTTTAACACAGTAGAAGTTTCTAACTCACAAGTCTAGTTGGCTACCAGTGGAAAGGACAGTCACTCAAGAACTTAAGCTAATTCTGCCATCTTAAAAAATTTGCTGGCAAGGACTTCATGGGATTGTGTCTCCAACTAGTAGATGTGGGAAGAGAGAGATAATTGGTTCTAAGGGTTTTGTATTGCCAAGGTTCAGAAATGGAAAGGCCTCTTCCAACTGATTAGAACTCAGTCACATGACTGCACTTAATTGCAAGGGGGGAAAATTTGGCTGTGTGCCCTAGAGGAAAATCACCTTAATTTGGTCAACAGCAAGCCATTCTCTGCAACTGCAATAGTCTTCTCTTTTGGTGACCAAATATCTGTTTCACTCTTTTCCCTACACATAGAGATAACCCAGAGTCCCATCTGGCCACCATATTTGCTCAAAGTCCAGTATTTGTAGGTGTTGCTCATAATCTCCATCAGACTAAAGTGTGGCATCTTCACTCAGTGACCTAGGACTAAAGACAAGTTATCTCCTCCATCTTTTCCCCCACATAATTGTGAACCAGCAAAAGATAATAGCAATAAAACTCCTATGCAGAAATAGGAAAAATGGTAGAGATATGGCAATAATTGGTTCATAAAAGTTATAAAATCTTACCCAAAGAGTAAGGAAATTTCCTTGATTAGAACATGATTCTGCTCTTTTGTAGGATCTCCCTTGTTTGTTGTTCTCTGTGAACTCAGGCTCCATCTTCTGAAGATGCTTTCTTTTAAATTATCTAAAATCGACACTGAAGACTGTTCTCTCCTTAGTGGCTATGTGGTTTTCTGAGCCCATTTCCTGCTGGTGCAAATTTGAGTACCCAAAATTTATATTAAGCCTGTTACAAACAAAGGTGTATTAACTCTGGAATTTGCTTTTGGTAATACAATCCCCTTATAAACTTAGTAGGCTGCTGATGTACTTGCTTGTAGTAGGTTTCATGTATCAGTGACCACCAGCCAAATTCTTTCCTAGATATAATGCTCAAGCTTGATTTACATCTATTCTTTTCTGCCCTCATGCCTCCTTCTCAGTTTGTATCTGGCCACTTTAATGCCTTCTGAAAGAATAGATGGGATGGCTACAGTCGGAATCTGATCATTTTTGTGGGGCTGAGTATTAAGGGACTTATGTAGCTCAGTTTTTTTTTTTTTTTCAGTCTTAACTCTTGTTTGGAGTCTGAAGTAGGCAGTGCTTTAACTGTCAAGGCTCCAAACTTCTGGATTCTCTCTCTTCCCCCATCTACTGCCTGGATACAGAGAATTCAACAATGGAATCAGAGTTAGGGCATAGTAGAGCCACAGATGGATGGAGTTTGTGTCCCTGAGATATTACCTGTAGGATATCTGTCCAAAATTGCTGCCTTAAACAGAGCTTTTGCTGGAGTGAGAAATAATCCTTTAGTATGCTAAGCTTCAGGAATTTTGATGCTTGTCACAGTAGTTAACCTATCTTTACTGATTACAGGGGCAAAGCATAGAATTTTCTTCTCATACATTTCTTGATCTAGACAGACATCAGCTGTCTCTATGTATATGCCCTAATTTTCTCCACATTCAGTATAAAAAGCCTGGATTAGAGTTTAGCTCTTTCTGGTTTGGTATACTCAAAATCTCTGAGAATTACCAAGCATATTTTCATATTCTTTCAGTATATTTCCAAAGAATGCTAGCTTCAGGCTTGGCTCAGGGGGAGTCCTCATAGCTAAGCCGTTGTGGCTCAGCCAATACCACACTTTCTCTTAGAGCCTGTTACAAGAGATGCTATTTCCTGGTATGAGGATTCAGAGGTATTTTATAGAAGGCAAAAGTAGAAAATATAGCTAAGCCTTGAAACTATTGATAGAAAGTCATCAGGAACTGGAAAATGATGCGGAAGCAAGGCAGTCTCTCTTGGGGCTACCTGGTCTTCGCCTCTGCTGCTCTCTGCATGTCAGCTTTACTCCTGTCTTCTGCTGACACTCTTCCTACAGTTCTTCTGGCTGCCCTGCAGTCCCAGAGTTTCCATTACTTCAATTCAAGTGAATAGCTCGGACTGGAAGAGAACCTCTCAGTTACAATGTTAAAATCCTAGAGTGAGAATCCTATTGGTCTAACTCAGTCCAACTCCAATGTCCATCTACAGCTTGTAAACTGCAGGGTTGGGTCATGTAGTACAAACATGGCTACAAGAGGTCCAACCCTTTGAAATGTCAGGGAAATTCCCAGAAATAAAAACGGGGAGGTTACAGGCCAGACAGATACTTTGTAAGATTTACATGCTAACCAACCACAGTGCTTAGGGAACTGATAGGCTCATATTCAATCTGGGATGATGACTGATGTCTACATTTGAGAGAAAAAAAAAATGTTCCATTTTATATAAATAAGTAGCCATGGTATCGAAGACCCTATGGTGTGGCTAAAAAAATATTTGATTTAAAGTCAGCAACCTGCTATAAGTTGTGGCTTTGCTTATGCCAGAAGTATGACATTAGACAAACCATTTAACCTCTTCAGATCTCATATTTTAGTGCTTGAAATTGGGCTAAGGGTCTCACAGTTTCTTTTTGTAGATTTGATAGGCCCTAACTGGTTGTTTTGACTATATAGTTTGATAAATACTAACTGTTGCTGTTCAGATGGTGATAGTTTTATTTTTAAGGCCTCAGGCTGTCTTTCTAATGAACTGAGTGAACAAATGTATTCTAAACACCCAAATTCATTAACGTTATACCAGTCCCTATACACTAATTTCAGTGCAACAGATCTTTCCCAAACAGGCACTGGTTTCTAAACAATCCAATGTGGAAAATCTATAAATTAAACCTTAATTCATTATTAAAACCATATTTGCTTAGATCACACAACTGCCAAATCTGAGAGCCTTATCTGCCACAAATGAGATTTGCCTAAACGTGTTTTTAATCACTTTGTTTTCAGTGTACCATAAGTGTCTTATCTAATCTAAATAAATGTTGGTACTAATTCATAGAGCAGTCAAACAGTTTCTTCCTCTGTATATTGATAGCACTCAAGAACTCTTTGACTGTGTCTGCATACTGTTCAAAAGGATTGCTGCAGGCTCAAGGGTTAAATTGTTGAAGTGGGTGGTTTGCCTTGCACAGCTTTAATGCTCCAACTCAGCCAGGGACCCCAGGAAGAACTTCCATATTAATTAATCACTAGCTGCACAGAAGAACCTCATCCTTTCTAGTGATGCAAGGCATATAGACAATTCAGGACAATCTCCTTCCCCTTCATGAAAATTAATCAATTTCCTATGAGTAGAGTGTTCTTTCAGGAGCCTGTACTTCAGTGGAGCAATGGTAGTAAATTAATCTGAAGCTAAATGGATAATGCCACTCCCTGGGTGGCATCTTTTTGGCTACAGGTGTTACTGGAGTCCCCCATGATCCACTGTTAGGGTTACAGTTATTGTTTTGATTATGGTTATGTTTATGGTTATGGTTATGCTTGCCTCTTAAACTTCATCTTTTGCCACTAAAGTAAGGATGTTTTACTGTCCGTTATTGCTTAACTCTCTACACTTTCCAGGCTATTCCATACAGATTGTTACATTATTTCTCCTTGTAATCCCATCTCCATATTTTCTACTAGGTGGACACCTAAAAATTTAAATTGCATGCTTCTGTGAAGAGTTTCTATACCAAATTAAGCACAGTGATTTATTAACCCTTCTTTGTGTCTCAACTCTTCAATACTTATCTCCAAAATAACACTCATCAAAATGTATTACAATGATTTAATTTCATGTTTAACATCCCACTAGATAATATGGACTATTGAGAGAAAAAACATCAATTTTTTTTTTATACAGCAGGTTCTTATTAGTCATCAATTTTATACACATCAGTGTAGACATGTCAATCCCAAGAATAAAACATCAATCTTATTATTTTAGTATGTACCCATTTCCTACCAGGTTATCTGGCACTTATAGGGAGCTCAAACTATTTTTGTTGAATATAAAAATAATAATATTTGTTAAAATTCAGAGAATTAGTGTGTTAGTGCCAAGAAAACAATGTTTTGGACAAGAAAAAATCCCTTAAGAAATTATAATGTTTAGATCTGAATTTTTATCCAAGCAATGTTTCCTTCTTCTATACTTGTAAAATCATAGCACAAGTATTGATTGCTGGGTTTAAAGTTGTTGCTAGTATTAAATATTTGGAAAATAGTTGAAAGATTTTGTCATTTGATTATCAGTTCCTTGAGTAATTAACATTGTGTAGGACAACTGGCACTTGGACTTTTATCTAGATGTTTGAGAAAAATGGCAAACAAAATCAATGCTCCTACATTGCTTTGCATATACATCTCATCATGTTTGTTTTGATTCAACATTTTCTCATGGGAAGAAGAAAAAAAAGTCTAGCTATTTTTGACAACCAGCATATATAAGGAATGTGAACCTATAAAATGACAGAAACTGTTAACATTTTTTTCTTGTTAGTATTAAATATGTAAAATAACAACTGAAAAAGTGTGTAATGGGATTCTTTCTAGTATGAAAGAATGCTTGACGATTTAAAAATATTGTATTTTATTAGCAGACAGTAGTGATTGTCTCACCCCTCCCCCAACATTTTTCCTCTTAAGAGCAAATAAAATAGAACATTTTCTTTTGACTTTGTAACCCTTTAGGTAACACATAATCATACTGTCCTGATTAAACATTTAGAAGACTACTCCTGTACGTCAGCAATGTGCTCTGCTATTTTGGCTTGTAACTGTGGTTGCATGAGTAATTTGGGCTTAATTCTAGCTCTTTCATGGTAACTTTAACTGAATTAGTCACAGATTTGAGTTAATAATTCTTTAACTTGCTCAGAAAAATGGCTAATCTCTCAAAATTATAATTTAGGGACAAAGGCCAAGGTATTTTAGCATGAGGTGTTGCTCAAATATCTAGGATCTTTTGAATACTGTAAGTGTAAAAGAGTGTTTTGTTTTTTTCATGTCTGTATAGGCCTCTGAAACTGTCCTACTTTGCTGAATTTCTATATTCTTTTGTAGTACTGATGATCTAAGTTATTTTTAGGTGTTTGCCCAAGTGAAAATATATTATAGTGGTGCATTGGTCCATGTGGGCTGCTATACAAAAATGCCATAGACTGGATAGCTTAAACTACAAGCATTTATTCTCCACAGTTCTGGAGGCAGGAAAGTTCAAGATCAATGTACTAGCAGATTTGATGTCTGATGAGGAGCCACTGCCTGGTTCATAGATGGCCATCTTCTCACTATGTCCTCACATGGGGAAAGGGGTGAGGGAACACTCCAGGGTCTCTTTTATAAGGGCACTAATCTCATTCATAAAGGCTCCACCCTCATGACCTAATCACCTGGCAAAGGCCCCACCTAATCCCATCACATTGGGGTTTAGGATTTCAACATATAAATTTTGGGGGGACATAAACATTCAATCCATTGTAAGTGATTAATCAATTATTAATTATATTTACTGAGTTTGTTGAGGAAAGCTTAAGGAGTAAGGGCCTTGTTCCAAAATTTCCTTAACTACTATGTTTATTTTTTTGTTTTTCTGAGTTTTATGTACTATTAAAGACATATAGCATTGAACTTTTTTCTTTTTTAGTTTAATTTTTTACAAACAGAGTCCTGTTGTCTCAGTTTGTATTTCCTTTCACTAGTATTTCTCAAAGCGTGGTTCCTGGAGCAGCAGCCAGCATCCTCTGAAAACTTGTTGGAAATGCAGTGCTTCAGACCCTGACCCAGATTTATGGAATCAGAAACTATGGAGGCAGAGCCCAGATATTGGTTTAACCAATCTATCCAGGTGATTCTGATGGTGCACACGAAAGTGTGGGAATCACTATCTTAGGATGGGTTTGTAACTTTTGCCCTTCCTTTTATTGATCTGTTGGGTTCATATCATTTTAATGTTTTCCAGTTTTATTCTATACCTGTCTTTGGAAGCCACATAGTGTCACTTGTGATGCATTCTATTGGTCACAGTCACAGAGTTCTGCCCAGGTTCAAGGGGAAGGGCTAGAGACTCCATCTTTGATGAAGGAGCAGCAAGCTCATCTTGTAAAAAGAATATACAGGATGAGAAATAGCATCATGCCATCTTTGAATAATACAAATTGATTATTAATTATAATTAATTAATTAATTATAATAAGTAATTATAATTACTTAATTATAATAAGTAATATGAAAACAAAAATACTTGGAGAATGAACACCCAGGCAGAGGAACACTTGTATAAGAGTTTTGGGTTAGAATGAGCTTGAATATTTGCACATAGTTAAAAGAAATCCAATGTGGCTACAGTGCAGTGTTCCAGGGGTGGGAAAAGCAGGTGAGATGGGTACTTGAGGGCGCTCAGATTATACTCAGCCATGAAGGACAAAGTTGAGTTGGTATTATATTCTAAATTTTGGAGGTTTTTAATCAGGAAAGAGATCTGTTCTAGGTTAAATCCCACTTTGTGGCTTCGGCAACGCAGATGTCCTCAAATGACCTTGATGTCTGGAAATACTCATGAGTGTTCTTCTTTATGTTACTTGTAGTTTTCTCTATCAATTGCAATCTTGGCTGCTAAGAGTACTGTCAACAGGCACTTTGCCTGGCAAATGCTGCTTTCAGTTCAGTGGCCTCATGTTACCTCAATGAACCCAAATTGTCCACAGGGTCAACATGGGAGAGGTAAGACCTGAACTCCAGAGGAAAGGGGGAATGTATTATAATCACCATATGTAGCACTTCATTCTACCTCCATATTTTTTCCTGTGGCAAATAACTAAGAGGGATATGAATGAGTACATTCGTTGTGAGAAAAATTTGTGATTAAGTTCCTAAACATAGAATCACTGGAAGCTATAAAGACTATCAAGTTTTCACCTGATGTTTTCACCCACTAAAGATCCAGATAATGAAATTCTTCTAGACAGAATACTATTAAATTGTAGTATGGAACTTGCTGTATCTCTCTCAGAGGCAGCTGTTAGATACTGACCGACTAAAGAACATTCTTTCAAGCCATGCCTGCACAAGACCAAAACACTAGTTAGGAACAAAGAGGTAAACCAAAATATTAAAGTCAAATGTAGACACACACACACACACACACACACACACACACACTGAAACATAAAGCCTCTTTCCTAAAACAATTCCTCCTGAATTTCTCACATCATGGCACACATAGAAAATTATAGAATTTGTACAGCACACTCGGATAATAAGGTAAGGCTGCTGGTTGAAGTAGGTGACTATGACAGAGTTCTGAAAAGGTGAGGGATAGGACTAGTTAAGAAGGGTTACATGCTTATGTGGCAATTCTGAATAGAAAACCAAAATACAGTAAATAGTTTATGAACATATCAACAGGGAAATGAATTTGTCTCTTTGCTATGTTATTTTCATTAGCAGCACGTTTTTTGGGTTAGCTCTATAAAATGAATATGTCACTCTTGAAATGCTCCTCCTGTCACACTTGTTTACAATAAATAGTTCAGCAATCATCAAGATACCAGCAAGAGGCAGGCTGTGCATGGGATGAGTTTTAGCGCCACGCAAGTAGCCATGTTTACTTAATTTGGAAGATAGCACAGTAATTTTCCACTTAAATTTCCGTCTGTGAATCTATAATAGAAACTGTTTACTTGGTTGTGGCTTTTGCTGTTTTAACATTGTAGCAGTTGTTGTTTTGGTTATGCATTGCTAGCCTTACTTTCCTTTTATGAATTACTTCCAATTATGCACTAACTTTGAGAATGTATCTTAAAGGGAATTTTCTATTTTCCTAAATCAGTTTTTGAAGCTCCTCTCCGTGTTCAGGTAACTATTTCTTACAGCTTTATTGATTTAGGTCTAATTACTTGACCCAGTTTGTGTCATCTCTCTGTATTAAGGATATTTTATGGCTTTTTGTCTCAGGCTTTTAGTCTATACTTCATTAATGATGTTTTTTTAAAGGTTACAAACATTTTCTATTGAAAGAACTCTTCCTTAATTCATCACTTTAAAATTTGCAAGTATATTTTCTAAGCATTTAATATTGTTAATATCATTAATATTACTAACAGCATATTAATGAAGTGTCAATACACTGAATAATCTAGAGCACATGGAGGGAAATATTCTCCCTCCACAGCCAGCTCAAAATTTGTAGAAAACATTATATTCTTGTCTCCCGTTTAGTTGAGAAAATGAAACTTTTGGGATGGATGGAGAAGATGCTCTGACATTTCATGCATAGTTATTATTTCTTCAAATATCTACGGTGTGAGTGGGCCAAGTGCCATACATCCTGGAGCATAATGAAGTAACTGACTCCAAGAGTTGTGTTTTGTTCTATTGGCAGTAGATTCACATTTTCCTTCCTTTTTGTGTACACTTTTTGATGTGGCATAAATGATGGCAGTAGTGGTAAGAGACAGAGAAAGAAACATCCTGCCATCCAGAGGATACAAGTGGACTCTGACATTTGCTTCTGCACCATCTGCCTTCTTACCTATAACACACTCTTGAGAAACAGACACAGAGGCTCCGCAAGACTGTGCATGGTAGAAGGCAAATGGCCAAGGTTCTTCTTCAGAACATGCGGGAAAAGACAGGAAACTTTGGACCAGGTATTTTCAATTGCTGTGTCTCGGATTCCAATGTCAATGAAATGTTTCTTAGGAGTTGGAAACATGGGTGAATGACAGTCATGCAAATCCACTTACCTCTAAATTGTTCACCAAAGACAATTGCGTTCACTTGGGGCAGATACCTGGGTCCTTGAATATTGTGACTCTTTTGTGGAGCGTATCGGGAAGTTTGAGTTTTCTTTAACTCTGCTCTCTCCCTTATCCCATATCTAAGTATAGGCATACCTTTGTTTTATTGCACTTCACTTTATTGCCCTTTAGAGATACTGCATTTTTTACAAGTTGAAGGTTTGTGGCAACCCTGCATCCAGCAAGTCTATCAGCACCATTTTTCCAGCAGCATTGCTCACTTTATGTCTCTGTGTCACATCTTGGTAATTCTTACAATATTTTAGAACTTTCATTATTATTATATTGTTATGGTGATCAGTGATCGCTGATGTTACTATTGTAATTGTTTTGGGGCACCAAGAACCGTACCCATATAAGATGGCAAATTTAACTGGTAGATGTTGTGTGTGTTCCGACTGTTCCACCAACCAGCCCTTTCTCCATGTCTCTCTCTCTCCTCAGCCTCCCTATTCCCTGAGACACAACAATATTGAAGTTAGGCCAGTTAATAACACTACAGTGGCCTCTAAATGTTCAAGTAGAAAGCAGAGTTGCAGGTCTCTCACTTTAAATCAAAAGCTAGAAATAATAAGCTTAGTGAGGAAGGCATTTCGAAAGCCTAGATAGGCTGAATGCAAGGCCTCCTGTGCTAAACAGTTAGCTAAATTGTGAATGCAAAGAAAACGTTCTTGAAGAAAATTAAAAGTGCTACTCTAGTGAACACACAAATGATGAGAAAGTGAAACAGCCTAATTGCTGATATGGAAAAGTTTTAGTGGTCTGGATAGAAGAGCAAATATGCCACAACATTCCTTTAAACCAAAGACTAATCCAGAGCAATCCTACCTCTCTTCAGTTCCAGGCTTAGAGTGGTGAGGAAGCTGCCAAAGAAAAGTTTGAAGGTAGCAGAGGTTGGTGTGTGGAGTTTAAGGAAAGAAGCTGTTTCCATAACAAAAAAGTACAAGGTGAAGTAGTAAGTGCTGATGTAGAAGGTGTTGCTTCCAGAATTTATCCAGAAGACCTAGTTAAGACAATTAATGAAGGTGGCTACACTAAACAACAGATTTTCAATGTAGATGAAACAGCCTTATATTGGAAGAAGATGCCAATTAGGACTTCATAGCTAGAGAGGAGAAGTCAATGCCTGGCTTCAAGGCTTCAAAGGACAGACTCCTCTCTTGTTAGGGTCTAATACAGCTGTGGACTTTAAGTTAAAGCCATTGCTCATTTACCATTCTGAAAATTTTAGGGCCTTTGTGAATTATGCTCAATCTACTCTGCCTGTGCTCTATAAATGAAACAACAAAGCTTGGGTGACAGCACATCTGTTTACAACATGATTTACAGAATATTTTAAGCTCACTGTTGAGACCTACTGCTCAGAAGAAAAGAATCCTTTCAAAATATTACTGCTCATCAGTAATGTATCTGCTCACCCAAGAGCTCTCATGGAGACGTACAATGAGATTAATGTTGTTTTTATGCCTGCTAACACAACATCTGTTCTACAGCCCATGGATCAAGCAGTCATTTAGATTTTCAAGTTTTATTACCTAAGAAATACATTTCATAAAGCTATAGCTTCCATAAATAGTAATTCCTTTGATGGATCTGGACAAGGTAAATTGAAAACCTTCTGGAAAACATACGCCATTCTAGATGTCATTAAGAACATTCATGACTCATGGGAAGAAGTCAGAATATCAACAGAGAACTCATTCTTGCAAGGGAGAGTCAGTAGATATAGCAAACTTCATTGTTGTCTTACTTTAAGAAATTTCCAAGCCACCCCAACCTTCAGCAGCCACCATCCTTATCAGTCAGCAGCCATCAACATCAAGGCAATACCCTCCACCAGCAAAAATTCACTGAAGGCTCAAGTGATGGTTAGCATTTTCTTAAACAATAAAGTATTTTTTAATTAAGACTTTTAAAAGACATGATGTTATTGCATACTTAATAGAGTATAGTGTAAACATAACTTTTACTTGTACTGGAAAACCACAAAATTTGTGTAACTCACTCTACTGCAATATCCCCTTTTTTTGTGGTGGTCTGGAACCAAACATGCAATATCTCCAAGGTGTGCCTGTAATACAAAGCCTTGCCAATTTTGTCTTTAAACATTTTTCAATTATGCCCCCTTCTCCATCTGCAAATGCTATCTTGGGTGACACCCTCATCATCTTGCAAGCTGACCCTGAAACAGTCTATAAACCAGTTTTCCCAACTTCAGCCTTTTCCCTTCAAATCCATCAGACAGACCTAAAATAGAAACCCAACCCTGTCATTCCTTTGTTTAAAACTCTTGAGTGGCTCCTGTTGCCCAGAGGATATAGTCTAAGTTTCTTAACACAGAGATCAAAGCTCTGCATACAGACTCTCCACCCCTCTGGCTTCGCCTCCACTCTGCTTCAGCAACACTGAGCACGTGTCATGCCATTTCTCTTTTTATGACTTTGCTCCTGATGTCCTAACTGCTTGGAATATATCTTTTCTCCTATTCATGTCTGACTCTTTTCCATACTTTAAAATTGCACAAATATCAACTCCTCCAAGAATGCTCTCTACTCCCTAAAAGGCAGGGTTAGATGTCCTTACTCTGTGCTTCATATGCTTGTAATGCATTTCCTTTATAATGACACTTACTATATCATCTGTGTGCTCATTTTCACCACTATACTGCAAGCTCTTTGAGGACAGAGGATCTTATTCTTTGAATTCTTGGCCCCTGACCAAGTACATGACTCATTAAGAACACTCAGCACATGTTTGTGTAAAGAACAAACTAAAATGCCTCTGTGAATAAATGAAACCCCTATGAAGTGAGGAGAGAGAGAGAAAGAGAGGAGAGAAACCTGGAATAAGCCTTTGGAAATTCCCACAAATTATGTTCTCTATTGTATTTTACTTCATCTGTCTGTTCTTTTTATCTTTAGATCAAGGGCTATAGCTGATTTCCTGCTTTCTCAGAACCACTTCAAAATGGATGGTATGGTTCTCAACGCACACACCGTGTGTTCAGTGAATATTTGTGATTGACTGATAATCCTTGGGACACCACTGAGATATTGCTCTGTGTCATGACTGAGCAATGTATAAGAAAAATTGGTTCAGAGCAGAGATATAAATACTCAACATTATATTGCAAGGAATGTTATTGTGCTTTATAGAAAAACATATGAGAACATTTGTGAAAGAAAGAAAAATGAAAAGCGGAAAGATCCATCCCTTCAGTCTATTTATCTTATAATTTATCATCCATCTGTTACCTTCCTAATTCATCTCACTTTACCCATCATCTGTTTTCCCACCACCAAACATTGCATTAGTTTAATGCAGTGGCATATATTTTATTTCTGTGGTACCAATTGGATATATTTGTAAATAGGAGGGCAAACTGAATGCCAACTGTAACTGATAACATACATCCTACACTTATATAGAAGCCAAGGTCATTTTCTTCTTCCTGTCATAACTATACAAGTAGACAACTCTTTACCTGGTGAAACAGGAGCAGTTATGTCATTCTTATATACCTAGAAAATCAGAACCAAGTGCTTTCCATAAAATTGTTCCATGTGAAATTGGCATCAATTAATGCACTGAACTATTCTTTCTCCCGGATGGAAATGTCATTTAAGAAATATGAAGATATTATTTCATTGTACTAGAAGGAAAAACTAGGCATCAGGAGGATTCTTATTCAGGCACAGATTGCTATTAAGACCTTACCTGAGGTGCCCTGTAACAGGATCTCTTTCACTTCCTGTCTTATCTTTGACAGCCTGTCTTAATGCAGACTTAAGGCCAGAGCCAGGCCACAGCTCAGGAGGGGTGAACACTGTGTCTATTGCACTAGATTCTGTAGTAAATGCTTTTATCCATGAATCCCAACAGTCACTAACTTTCTTTATAGCTGTGTATGTCTATGAAGCTCGTGACAGTTGACATATGTCAATCAGAAAAGGTTTACTCACCCCCCTTGCCACTCACAAGGCACTTAGAGAATTGAGGCAACACAATTCCATTGAATAGTATATTTGGCCACAAAAGGATGTTTCACATTTACTTGAAGAGCAGCAAGCTAGCATGAAATGAGGCAGGGTTAGTTCCAATTATACACTAGATCTCGTCAGCAGAGATAAAATTCCTTGCTGAAATATCTGAAATTCTTAATAAAAATTCCTGGAAGCCTGTGAACTTCTTGGCAGCATATGTAAATTTAGGAGAAGGAAATAATCACAAATCTGTCGTGCTGAAAGGGCTGATTGGGGTTTTGGGGGAACACTGGAAGAGTTACTAAACATTGGCATAGCTCTTTTCCCTGAATAATGAATATATTCAATATTCCCTGAATATTGTGCATATTTCCCTAAAACATGTAAAATATATGAAAGAAAGGGAAAACTACTCTATAATCAAACCATAGATCTTGAACAACTTCTTGACACACTTTATAAAGAAAATCTGGCAGATACCGGGAAATTTTGAACAAAATGAAAGAGAGCTCTGAGATTCACAATAACTGCAAAATGGCAAATATGATGTTGTTCTCAGTAAAGAAAAAGATAGATTTGGGGATCATAAAAACAATAGTCCTTATCATGGAAAAACAAGCATAAGGCACATGAAGGAGCCGAGAGTGAAGTACAGTGAGGGGCCCACTGCTTGAGGCCTATTGTATTTTTTTTAGGAGAGCATGGAATTGGACCTGAAAGAGCTCTTGAACTTCTATGTCATCTTAACTCTACATAGGGCTTAAACAGAGAGGTAGTCTGGTGTCAAATGATACTCTAGAAGCAAAAAGAAGACAGGCATTGGTGAGAGAACAGTAGGCCATCTGAGAAGACATAGTTTCTGGAGGAAGTAAGTGACAAATGTCATGACTGAGAGATGAAGGATGTCATCTAAAGCCAAGGAACTGTTTCTGTGCAGAGGACAGAATAGATTTGGAACGTAGAGATAAATGTTTATACATTAGCCGAGTGTTGCCCCGAGACATTTACCATTTCCATTGTTTTCATATTTTCAACACTCACAAGCAGTTAAAGAGGGAACCAGAGAAACAAAATAAACAAACAGTATTTAGTTCTCCAGCTAGAGACATAGAGGAATGATTCTAAGGACATCTTACTGAAAAAGGAGTTAAGCCAATGAGGTTCACCAACACTATCTTTCTGCACGTTGTAAATCAGATACCATGGTCTGCATTTAAGGATGACTAATAAATACAAAAGATCTGGCATGCATAAAACACTACACAAGCAAATGAAGAAATGGTTAACATTCAAAAGACTATGAAGATTGAATTTTAGAAGAGGAACTTAGGAAAGAAAAGAATGTTAAAAATTATCTGCATTCTCAAGGAAATTAAAGTGAGTATGGAATTTCTATGTAACAAGGGATCATATAAAATGGGGTTACTGACAAATTCAGGGAAAGACATTGAGAAGAAACATAAAATGTGAAAATACTTAAAAACCACATTTGAAGAAACTAGAACTGGTACAGTGAAAATCAAGAAAACAAACCACAGTAAATACTAAAAAACAAGGAAGTGATGTAGGAGGTAGGGTAGATAAGATCATACATACTGAACAGAAAAAATTTATAAGAACAAAAATGACTAGAAAGAAAATGATAGTTTTGGGGGAATGGCTATATATCCCCACACAATATGTGGATAACTAATGGACAGTTAGGTTTTCTTAGGAAGAGCACGCAACAATAAGATTATGAAAAATATTTAAGGAAATGTAGGCAAAAACTTTCTTTAAATAAAGGGGGATTTAAATATGCATATTTATCATTATCTATTGATGTATAACAAATTAGTCCAAATCTTAAAAGCTTAAAACAATAACAATTTAAAAAAAGAATCTTTCATGGTTTCCTGAGTAGTTCTGGCTCAGGACTCTCATGGGGTAGCTAGAGTTAGAACAGCTGAGGCTGGCCAGGCATCTCTCTCTCTTTATGGAACGATTAGGGCCTCCCCATGGGGTCTCACGGTGGCCTACTTTGGGTCTCTTCAGAGCATTAGGGCCTCAGGGCAGTTGGACTTACCAAGTGACTGAAGACTTCCAAGAGAATGTTTTTTAAGAGAACAAGGCAGAAGTCTAGGGCATTTTCATCACCTACCCCCAAAAGTTGCTTAAGGCCATTCTCTATTTCTATGTCTTTATTACTGCCCTGTCACTAGGTTCATCAGTACCATTTTTTTTTAGATTCCATATCTATGCATTAGCATACAGTATTTGTTTTTCTCTTTCTGACTTACTTCACTCTGTATGACAGACTCTAGGTCCATCCACCTTGCTACAAATAACATAGAGAATGGACTTGAGGACACAGTGTGGGAGGGGGAAGCTGGGGTGAAGTGAGAGAAGCATTGACATATATACACTAGCGAATGTAAAATAGATAGCTAGTGGGAAGCAGCAGCATAGCACAGGGAGATCAGCTCGGTGCTTTGCGACGACCTAGAGGGGTGGAATAGGGAGGGTGGGAGGGGTATGCAAGAGGGAGGGGATATGGGGATATATGTATACGTATAGCTGATTCACTTTTTTAAAAAATTAATTAATTAATTAATTTTATTTTTGGCTGCGTTGGATCTTTGCTGCTGTGTGCGGGCTTTCTCTAGTTACAGCGAGTGGTGGCTACTCTTCGTTGCGGTGCGTGGGCTTCTCCTTGTGGTGGCTTCTCTTGTTGCGGACCACGGGCTCTAGGCACGCAAGCTTCAGTAGTTGTGGCTCACGGACTCTAGAGCGCAGGCTCAGTAGTTGTGGTGCACGGACTTAGTTGTTCCACGGCATGTGGGATCTTCCCGGACCAGGGCTTAAACCTGTGTCCCCTGCATTGGCAGGTGGATTCTTAACCGCTGCGCCACCAGGGAAGCCCCCAGATTCACTTTGTTGTACAATAGAAACGAACACAGCATTGTGAAGCAATTATACTCCAATAAAGATGTATAAAAAAAAAAAAAAGAGTCACTCATAGTCACGTCTCCTAGAGTCACAAGCCTGCCAACATTTCAGATAAGGGCCCATATACTCCACCTCTGTATGAGTGATAGTGTCACATTTTAAGAAGAGCATGTGGAAAAAAAAAAAAAAAAAAAAGAAGAGCATGTGGGCTAGAGGATATTGTGGTGATTTTGAAAACACAATGTCACACATACTGATAGGGGTTACTATGAGTGTAGCAAGACAATGAAAAATTAATAGAGAATAATAGACAGAGACATAACATAGTGAGACTTTTGAACTTTAAGGTTAAGGAAAGAACAATATAATCATTCTGGAAGAAGAAATAATCACATGCAAGGGGGAATTCAGGCTGGGCTGAGATTTCCACACAGCAATGTTCAAGAACAGGAGATGATGGAGCACTTTCTTTAGAGTTAGCAGAAAAGATTTTTTCCCCAATAACTTATATCTAGTCCATACATACAAGTGTTGTGTATAAAAATGACAGGAAGAAATGTTTAAAGGCTCACAGTATATATCATCTATTAACCATTATGAAAAAATCTTCCTGAAGACCAAATCTAGCCACATTAAAAATAGAAGAATGAAAATTCAAAATAAAGGAATCATGAACAGATCTCTTTGTTTGAACATAGAAATGTAAAAACCAGCATTTTCCCCTTATCTTCTAGAACTCATCCAAAAACACCAAGGAGAACAATGAATGAAAGACAGAAAAACCATGTCTGGTGAAATTGGAAGACAGCTAAAGTCCAAGATCACAAGATACAAAAAATAATAATAAGTAAAGAGGGTAGGAGGAAACTTTTGGGGACGATGAATATGTTTATGGCATAGATTGTGGTGATAGTTTCAAAGATGTATCCTTATCTCCAAATTCATTAAGTTGCATATTTTAAATATGTACAACTTTTTGTATGTCAATTGTACCTCAATAAAATGGTTTAAAAAAAAGATATCTGGAAGAATGGCTTAGAGCAGAAATCATGCAGTGGGGTGAGTAGAAAGAAGCCAATAAATGATGATGTAGAGATGGCATAAGAGAGCTTCAAATCAGAAAAAGAGCCAGCAAAATGTACAGTATCAAAGATGAAGGTCATGCCAGGTGATAAACCCAAGTTTCTTATTTTCAGCAGCAGATAGAGCGATACATCTGGCATTAGTTTTACTTGACTCAGTATAGTCCCAGGAAGCAGAGGAATTGGGACTAAATGAGCAATCCTATGGACAACCCATATGTGCAAGCAGTACTGTCTCTGTTGCAGCAGAAAGGAGATTGAATTGAGAAAAGGTTCAGTGATACCTGTCTGCATTGCATGGGGAAAATCACACCCAGAATCCTTGATCACAAGAAGAATTCATGCTTGTCCTGAATACTATTGTTTTTTGTCTGACATATACTCCTGGCAAATAGTTGGTGCAGGAAACACAGTTTTCAATGATAAATAATACAAGAAAGCACCAGCACAGGATCTGTTCAAAGACAGAATTGGAAAACAGGAAGGAAATTTTTCATTATAAAATTAAAAAGATATCAATATATAAATTAAATCTCCTATCAAGGGTACAAAGCAAAAATGCAAAAGCTCGGGGAAGATATGTTGAGACAACATATCATCTGGTTGAGCTCAGGGAAGTATAAAAAAACACAAAACTATTAAGCAAATTAAGCTGAACTTGCAAGAAGTTCACTTAAGAATAGACTGTTCTGAAAATAAAGACAATGGAAAAAGTAAATGAAATTAAGTAGGAAAATATATTAATATGAGAATTATGTAATTAAGGAAAAAATGACACTTAAAATATGACGGATTTGGAAGTCACATGCTTAATTGGAATCCTCTATGAAGAGATGGTAATTGTGAAACAGAATGAATATATAAGGATATGTTAATAACTATTTTTGAAATTAAAAAAAAACATGAACTTGCAAATTGAAAGGCTATATTGTGTTGTTCCCAGAAGACAATGATGGTTAACAATGAGACATATTTCAAGAAAGTTATTTGTCTTTTAATGTACAAAAAGAATTCATCTGGGAAGCCTGATGACAATATAAAGCAACTTATTGTATAAATTAATTTAACTTATACTTCTCCACAGCAATCTTTTACGCAAGTAGTCATAGACCAATACCTACAAAATGCTACAGGAAAGAGAATACACCCAAGGATTTTATGTCTAACCAACTGTCATTTGAGTATAAAGGCAATCTACATGGTTTTGAGTGTTTTAAATATTTTTTACTTATTCCGTTAAATTTTATTTTAGAAATTTTAAAAAAATACTAGAATAGTTTGATAAATACTTGTATATATCCTCCATTTGAATTCAACAATTTTTATCTTTTGTGGTATATTTGATTTATCTCCAGCCTCATCTCACTCCCTCCTTTCTTTCTATGCCCTTCGCCCCTCCCCTCCTCTCTCTCTCTCTCTCTCTCTCTCTGTCTTTATCTATTTAAAAGTAAGTTTAAGGGCTTCCCTGGTGGTGCAGTGGTTAAGAATCTGCCTGCCAACGTAGGGGACACGGGTTTGAGCCCTGGTCCAGGAAAATCCCACATGCCGCAGAGCAACTAAGCCCGTGCACCACAACTACTGAGCCTGCGCTCTAGAGCCTGCGAGCCACAACTCCTGAGCTCGTGTGCCACAGCTACTGAAGCCCACACACCTGAAGCCCGTGCTCTGCAACAAGAGAAGCCACTGCAGTGAGAAGCCCACACACTGCAACAAACAGTAGCCCCTGCTCGCTGCAACTAGAGAAAGCCCGTGCACAGCAACGAAGACCCAACGCAGCCAAAAATAAATAAATAAAGTAAATTAAAAAAAAAAAGTAAGTTTAAGACTTCAAGTCACTTCATACCTAATTACTTAAACATTCATTTCCCAAGGATAAGGATAATTTCTTATATAACATTATGCTGTTATCACATCTAAGAAATAGAAAATGATTCCATAATTTCATTTAAAATCCAGTCCATACTAAAATTTTCTAAATCATCACAATTGATATATCTGACAGTTTTCTATTTTAGGAACTGAAATCCAACCTAGGTTGTTGCTATGCCATTGGTGATTTTGTCTGCTTATAGTTTATTTTAGTAAGAAAATCCCCCTGCCTTAACAATTTTTTTCACTACATTCACTTTTTGAAGAATTCAGGACAAGCGACATACATATTTTTCCAATTCTGCATTTATCTGATTCTTTTCTCTTGGTGGTGTTTAACCTGCTCCTTTATCACTCTTATTTCCTGTAAACTGGAAATTAGATATAGAGACTTGACAAGAAGTTTTTGAGTTGCACAAATGAAGAGAGTATTTTCCCCATGAATTCTTTTTGAGGACTGTACTGGAGGAAAAACTTTAGCTTATCAAGATGTGACTGGAAAATTTACAAAAAAATAAAAAAATCAATGATGATCATTGGATTTATTTTAGTATTACCTACAGTAGAGGCTAAGCCACTGTAAGAGAATGACTCCAAATTCACTGGCTTAAATTGGATAAAAGTGGGTTTTTTTGGTTCTGTTTTCATGAAATAATCCAGGTGTGAGTAGTCCAGGGCTGATGCAGTAGCTATACTCCAGGAGGGCACTCAGGTACCTAGACCTACACATCTTATTTCTTCACCATCTCCCAGGATGACTACAGATTTCATCTGCATGACTTATACTGACTTATCCCCAATCCATGCTCCTAGGGAATTATGGAAGTCAAGAGCAGGCAGCTTCTTCTTTAAGGAACTATCCTGGAAGGAGAACACATTGCTTTAGTTCATACTTGACTGGCTTGAACATAGTCAAAAAGACACACCTAGGTAGATTGGAGGCTGGGAAATTTAGCCTATTGTTTGATGACTATGAGCACAGCTAAAATGAAAGGACCTTATTATTAAAATGGAAAATGATATTACTGTGGGACCACTAGCAATCCTTACTACAATTTGAATGTACTAAAAACACTGAAAAGCATGGGGATGGGGGGACAGTAGAATGTAAATGCTAAATGCACTGGCAATGTACAAAATTAGAATTAAAAGGGAAGAGAATTAATACATACTGTCAAACAAAATGGAGTATTATCTGTATTAGATAAGATTATACACTAAGTTATAAGCATAAACACAGGACACATTAAAAAACTTTAAAACATGACAGTGAAATGTTTTAAAGTAATGGAATCAGAAAATATAGCATAAGTTAAATTAATTAAAATCAAATTTATCAACAAATGTAAGTAGACATATCAATGAAGAAGACTTTCAGATTGGATTACAAAGCAAAGTCACGTACCATGCTATTTACAAGAGAATTGACTTCCAAAATAATTTAGAAAGGTTGAAAAATAAATATATGGAGAGAGATATGTTGGGCAAATGCAAAAAAAAAAAAAAAAGTTATGATTTTACTTTCAGTCAAGTTTGAATTAAAGAATTAATTGAGGCAAAGAGGAGCATGCTAAGGTGTGCAATTAACAGTGAAGACGATCTAACAGTTATAAATGTCTATGAATGAACAAACCTAACATCATTATGCATAAATTAGAAATTACAGGAGATACAAAGAGAAATGAACATATATCATTGGCAGTAAAATATAATTTAATTCATAGATTTTAGTCCATGACAGATGTAAACAAAAATTATGTAAAGATATCAAAGACTCGAATGGTATAATTAATACAATAGGTATCCTTGAAATATATCAAATTTCATACCTAAAATGTTATATCCCTTTACCTACTCTTTTATTTTTATTTTTTTTAACATCTTTATTGGAGTATAATTTCTTTACAATGGTGTGTTAGTTTCTGCTTTATAACAAAGTGAATCAGCTATACATATACATATATCCCCATATCTCCTCCCTCTTGCGTCTCCCTCCTTTCCACCCTCCCTATCCCACCCCTCTAGGTGGTCACAAAGCACCAAGCTGATCTCCCTGTGCTATGCGGCTGCTTCCCACTAGCTATTTATTTTACATTTGGCCTTTACCTACTCTTGAAGGAGTTATAAAAATATATAGACTTCAAGAGAAATCCTAATAAATTAAAAAAGTGTCAATTTAAGAAAATATTGAAACATTGCAAACTGAAAACAGAGATACAAATACATCTAGAAATTAAATACACAGGAAGTCACTACTTTTTGTAAACTAAACAAATAAATCTACAAAAACAATAACAATTTCTTTCATTGATTCCTGTTGTAAGAGAAAACCTAATTCTCAATTGCAAAATATCTGGAATATTATAAAAATGATAACACTACTAATTAGAAACTTTGCAATAGAGCTAAAGCAGATCTTAGAGAAATTTTTATATCCTTAAATAGTTATATTAATAAGTAAAACTTAATAAAAATTAATTCAGGATTTACCTGAAAAAGTAGGAAAAGAACAATAAAACAAAATTTAGGGTATCGTTAATGATATTAATAAAGATAAAATGGGAAATTAGTAATTTAGAATACACAGAAAACTGGATAGAAATAGATGCAGAAGTGTGTTCATTGAAAGAAAAAGTAAAGCAGATAAACTGCTAATCTGATTGAGAAAAAAAAAAGGGAGGACACACAAATACTTAAAATAAGATAGAAATGAGAACCACAAATACAGAGAAAATAAAAATGCTCATTCTAGACAATATAGTTCTACTCAGATATTAAAAAGAATTGAAAAATTAATTTTTGTAGGAAAATTAACCAAAACTAACTTTAGAAGTAAAAAAACAAAAACAAAAACACATGTAAGGACAAATTATCACTGAAGACATAGAGAAAGATGTCAAAGAACTATTATCCAGTATAGCACTAAGCTATGTAGTTCCAAGGGAGAATTCAACCATATCTTTATAACCAATATCTCCAGGGCTTGTAATTTAAACAATTACAAGACACTGAAAAATTATTTTATGAAGTAAATATATTAATTGACAAAAAGAATCAAACTCCCAACAAGTTATTTCATGTATATCAAAAAACTGATTTTAAACGTTATATAGAGAGGCAAAGACCCAGAATAGCCAGCACAATATTGAAGAAGAACAAAGTTGGAGAACTGACTTAAAACTTACTGCACAGATACAGTAATCAAGAAAATTGTGGCATTAATAAAAGAATAGACAAATAGATTGATGCCAGAGAATAGAGAACCCAGAAGTGGACCCACATACAAATAGCAACTGACCTTTGACAAAGGAGCAAAGGCAATTTAATGGAGCAAATATAGTCTTTTCAACAAATGGTCTGGAACAACTGGTCATCCACATGCAAAAAAAGAAAAAAAAGTTAGATACAGACCTTATACCCTTCACAAAAGTTAACTCAAGATAGATCATAGACCTAACTGTAAAACACAAAAATATAAAACTCCTATGAGATAACATAAGGGAAAACCTATGGTGATGACAGTGATAACTTTTTAGATAGAACACCAAAGGCATTATCCATGAATAAATAATTAATAAGCTGGACTTCATTAAAATTAAAAACGTCTGCTCTGTGAAAGACAATGTTAAGAGAATGAGAAACAAACCACAGACTGGGAGAAAATATTTGCAAATGACAAAACTGTTAAAGAAATGTTATCCAAAATATACAAAGAACTCTTAAAACTCAACAATAAGAAAACAAATAACCTGATTAAAAAATGGACCAAAGACCTTAACAGACACTTCACCAGAGAAGATATACAGATGGCAAATAAACATATGAAAAGACGCTCGACATAATATGTCATCAAGGAAATGCAAATTAAAACAATGAGATACCACTACACACCCATTGGAATATCGAATACTGACAAAACCAAATACTGGCTAGGAGATAGAGTAGTAGGAACACTCATTCACTGTTGATGGGTGTGCCAAATAGTCAAACCACATTTGAAGACAGTTTGGCAGTTTGGTACAAAATGAAACATAATCTTACCGTATGATCCAACAGCTGTGCTCCATGGGGTATTTACCCAAAGGAGCTAAAAATGTATGTACACACATAAAAGTGCACACAGATATATAGCAGCTTTTGCATAAACTGCCAAAACTTGGAAGCAACCAAGACGTCCTTAGTAGGTGAATGGACACATAAACTGTGATACATGCAGACAATGAAATATTTTTTTAACTTTTTATTTTATATTGGAGTATAGTTGATTAGCAATGTTGTGTTAGTTTCAGGTGTACAGCAAAGTGATTCAGTTATCCATATACATGTATCTATTCTTTTTCAAATTCTTTTCCCATTTAGGTTGTTACAGAATATTGAGCAGAGTTCCCTATACTATACAATAGATCCTTGTTGGTTATCTATTTTAAATATAGCAGTGTGTACATGTCAACCCCAAACTCCCTTACTATCCCTCCACCCCCACATCCTTCCCCCCTTACAAATGAACTTGTAAATAAGTTCATTTGTATCATTATTTTTTAGATTCCGCATATAAGCGATATCATACAATATTTCTCTTTCTCTGTCTGACTTACTATACTCAGTATGACAATCTCTAGGTCCACCCATGTTGCTGCAAATGGCATTATTTCATTCTTCTTAATTGCTGAGTAATATTCCTTTATATATATGTACCACATCTTGTTTATCCATTCCTCTGTTGATGGACATTTAGGTTGCTTCCATGTCTTGGCTATTGTAAACAGTGTTGCAATGAACATTAGGTTGCATGTATCCTTTTGGATCATGTATTTCTCTGGATATATACCCAGGAAGGGGATTGCAGGACCATATGGTAGCTCTATTTTTAGTTTTTTAAGGAACCTTCATACTATTCTCCACAGTGGCTGCACCAATTTATGTTCCCAACAACAGTGTAGAAGTGTTCCTTTTTCTCCACACTCACTCCAGCATTTATTGTTGAATCAGGCTCCCTGACTTCAGACTATATTACAAAGCTATAGTCATTAAAACATTATGGTATCAGCACAAAAAACAGAAACAAAGATCAATGGAACAGGATAGAAAGCTCAGAAATAAACCCGTGCACCTATGGTCAATTAATCTATGACAAAGGAGGTAAGACTATACAGTGGAAGAAAGGCAGTCTCTTCAATAAATGGTGCTGGGAAAACTGGACAGCTACATGTAAAAAAATGAACTTAGAACATTCTTTAACACCATACACAAAAATAAACTCAAAATAGATTAAAGACCTAAATGTGAGACTGGACACTATAAAACTCTTAGAGGAAAAGATAGGCAGAACACTCTCTGACATAAATCGCAGCAATATCTTTTTCAATCTGTCTCCCAAAGTAATGGAAATAAAAACAAAAATAAACAAATGGGACCTAATTAAACTTAAAAGCTTTTACACAACAAAAGAAACCATACACGAAATGAAAATGCAACCCACAGAATGGGAAAAAAATATTTGCAAATGATGTTACTGACAAGGGATTAGTATCCAAAATTTACAAACAACTCATGAGGCTTAATATCATGAAAACAAACAACCCAATCAAAAAATGGGCAGAAGACCTAAATGGACAGTTCTCCAAAGAAGACATACAGATGGCCAAGAGGCACATGAAAAGATGTTCAACATCGGTAATTATTAGAGAAATGCAAATCAAAACTACAATGAGATATCACCTTACACCAGTCAGAATGGCTACCATCAAAAAAATCCGTAGAAAATGAAATATTATTCAGTGCTAAAAACCATGAGCTAAACCATAAAATGATGTGGAGGAAACTTAAATGCATATTACTAAGTGAAATAAGCCAATATTGAAAGGCTACATACTGTATGATTTCAACTATATGACATTCTGGAAAATGCAAAACTATGGAGACAATAAAAAGGTCAATGGATACCAGTGGTATAGAGGGTAGATATAAATAGAGCACAGGAGATTTTAGGACAGTGAAACTACTGTATGATATTATAATGACAGAAAAATGTCATATGCATTTGCCTAAAACCATAAAATGTGCAAAAACAAGAGTAAACCTTGAGGTAAACTATGGGCTTTGGATGATTATGATGTGTCAATGTAGATTCATTCTTGGTAAAAAATCGTACCATTCTGGTGAGTGATGTTGATAACAGGGAAGCTATGCATGTGTTGGGACAGGGGCGTATATGAGAAGTCTCAGTCACTTCCTTTTAATTTTGCTCTGAATCTAAAACTGCTCTTACAAAATAAAGTTTTTTTTTTCTTTTTTTAAAAAGCAAAGAAGAATAGTAAAAGAAAAACAAACACAAACCAAAGAAGTTTAATATACAAAAAGAAAACTACAAGCCAATCTCACTATGAATACGGAAGCAAAATGCCAAAGTAATCAGCAGCACATAAGACCACCATATACCTCTGCAAAGTGGTATTAATTCAAGAAATGATAGTTCTATAATGACTAAAATTAATCATAATAATTGATCTAAGAAGAAACAGCCTACGATCATTTCCATGTTGAAAAAGCATTTTCCAAGATTATATATCTATTCTTGATATGAACAGTTAAAAATGTCAGAATATATGAATACTACCTCAACATAATAAAAAAAAATTTCAAACAAAAGGCTGAAACAATCCTTATTGATAAAACTTTAGAAGTATTCTCATCTATGTCAGGAACAAGGCACATACTCCACTATTACCACTATTAATTAAATTGGGTTTGCAGATACTAACCAACATATTTAGATAAGAGGAAGAAACTACAAAAATTGGGGAAAAAAAGAAGTTAATACTATTTACAGATATGACTATATATTTGAAAACCTTAAAATTTTCAGCTAAACCCACTAATTCAGTAGGGAATTCAGTAAGGTGGTAAGGTACAAGATTAATATACATAGTCAATAGTCTCCACTGATACAAATAATAAGTTACATGACATAATGCAGTAGAAGACCTTATTTATATTAGCAACAGTAAAATACAGAATGCCTAGTATATTAGTTTTTTTGTGGTGGCCGTAACAAATTACCACAAACCTAATGATTTAAAACAACACAAATTTATTATCTCACAGTTCTGGATGTCAGAAGTCCAGAATGGTTCTAAATGAGCTAAAATCAGTCGTATTGTATTTCTTTTGGTCGCTCTAAGGGAAAACACATTCCTTGCCCTTTACAGTTTCTAGAGGCTGCCCACATTTCTTGGCTCAGGACCTTCTTCCATCTTCAAAACCAGGCCAATTCTTTTTGCACTGCTAGCTCTCTGATTCTTCCTCATCTGCCTCCTTCTTCCACTTATAAAGGAGCTTTGTGATTACATTGGGCCTACCTGAATAACCCAGGATAATCTCCACATCTCAAGGGCAGCTGATTAGCAATCTTAATTCTATCTGCAACTTTTGTTCCCCTTTGCCATGTAACTAACATATTCAAAGTTTCTGAGCATTAGGGTGTAGACATCTTTGGGGCAGGGAGGGGCATTTTTCTTCCTACCATATCTAGTAATAAATTTAACAATAAAATTGCAATGTTTATTATAAGAAAACTTTGAGATGATTCAGGGAGCTACAAAATAGTGCTTGAACAAATGAAAGGCATACTATTTTCTTGGCTAAGAAGAAATAGCATGTACTTTAATGGGAAGAAACAACATCACAAAGATATATTATCCCTAAATAAACCTATACATTTAATTCAATACAATAAAAAATTACCTAACTGAATACTTTTGGAAAGAGACAAGTTAATTCTTAAAATACATGTGGAAACCAAAAACTAGCAAGAATAAATAGGAAAATTCTGAAAAGGAAGAGTAAGGAGGTGTTACCAGATGTTAAAGCATATTACTAAGGCTCAGTGATTCAAACAGTGTGATATTACTCATAAATAAACACATCAATGGAATCACATAAAAAAGTCCAGAAACAGGCCCAAATCATATGGGAATTTACTAAATGATAAATATTGCATCCTGGTGAAAAAATTGTTTATTAAAACCGGATGGTGTTGGGACTCTTGCTAGCCATCTGGACTGAAAAGTTTTCTTCCATGTCTCATATTTTACATCAGGGTATCTTCCAAATGAACAAAAAATTTAAAGACAGAAATAAAGCCATAAAACCACTATAAGAATCCCTGGGTAAAAATGTTATACCAGAACAAGGAAGGCTTTTCTATGACAGAAAACCCAGAATCCATAAGAGAAATGACTGAAATTTTCAGCTACTTAAACACAATAAAAACAGCAATTAAAAAAGGCCAAAATTCATCACAAGTAAATCAAGATTCAAGCAGGTTAAAACTATTTGTAACCCATAGACAAAAGTCTAATTTCCCACACGTATAAAGCATTCCTACAAATTGAAAAAATAAAGACCAATAAATAAATATAAAAATATTTAAGAGGTTATGAAAAGATAGCAAAGAAAAGGAAAGACAATTTGGATTTTAGATATGTGGAAATATCCTCAACCAAACTCACTCATAATGAGAGAAATAAAGAGTAAATCTACAGTGAGATACCATTTGTCACCTTTTAGGTCATCAACAATCCAAGAGGTTAATAGCATCTGCTGTGAGTGAGGGTGAAGAGAAAAGCCACACCCATTTATTGCTTGTAAGAATGTAAATTGGTACAGTCCCATTGTGGGGGAGGTATTGTCTATCAAAATTACACATCACATACCTTAGCATCCAACAATCTGACCCCTACAATGTATCCAGTTATGTACAAAGTGAAAACATTAGTCACTGCAGCAATCTCCTTTTAAAAGAAAAATATTACAAAAAACTTAAGCATGTATCAATAGGGGACTAGTTAATTAAATTATGGTACATCAGACACTGAATATTATTTAGCTATAAAACATAATGATAAAAGTCTTTATGTAGAGTATGGAAAAACCTCCATGATGTATTTTTAAATAAAAAAAGCAAAGGGTAGACCAATGTGTACAACATTGAGTTGTGTGAAAAAGAACAAAGAATATATATGTAAGAGCCAACACTTACAAAGCATTTCTTATCCCTTCTAGTCGAAATCACTCTGTAAGGGAGGTACTATCATTCCTTTTCCTACACCATAAGCAACACATCTGTATTATTTACTGCTTTTTAAAAAAATTTAATTTTATTTATTTTGGTTGTGCCGGGTCTTATTTGCGGCTTGCAGGCTCCTTAGTTGCAGCACATGTGCTCCTTAGTTGTGGCTGGTGGGGTCCTTAGTTGTGGCATGCATGTGGGATCTAGTTCCCTGACCAGGGATCGAACCCACATCCCCTGCATTGGAAGGTGGATTCTTCACCACTGTGCCACCAGGGAAGCCCCATTATTTACTGCTTTATCTTCAGTACCTACCACAGAGCCTGACACATAGAGTGCTCACTAAATATTTGGGCAATAAATAAATAAAGGATTTCCTATTTAAAGATGAAAAAACTAAAGCTCAAGTAGATTAAATAACTTGACCCACATCACACAACCAGTAGGTGGAAGAGTCTCATTTCTGGATAAAATATCTTTGGAAGTATACATGCCCCTCCACTCAAACACACAAACTCATCCCATCAGTTATCTGTGAAGACAGAAACTGGCTGGAGGGAGCTAAGGACACAGGTAAAGGTCAGACTTTTTCTATATGCCCTTTTATAGTTTTTGAATTGTGAGGTATATGGACATATTACATATTCCAATGAAAGTACATGAAAATACAGCTCACAGATAGGAATGTTGACAAACAAAACACCAGAGACAAGCACACGATTCGTTTAAAATATAAATAATACAAATAAATTATATAAGTAAATGTGGTTAATACTGTTACACAAAGGACAATTCATGAAATATATCTTAAGAGAGTTATGATTTGAAAATAATAGACTGAGAGGAAACCTCAAATAGAACCACAAAAGCTGGGGTGGAAAATTACAAGGAAGAGAAGTAGTGGGCTTACTCTAGTTTCTGTGTCTCTCTTAATAGTAGCCTCTCTGGACAGTTTTTCTGAAGAAGGTACATTGATACATAGGCACCTAACTATCTTATTTAAATGTATAAACATAATCTCTAACAGTATTAAAAAACAGTTTCTACTCCTGTGGGCAATGGAAACAAAGCATAACAAAAAATACCACTGGAAGGAATATTATATGAATATTAAGTTATATGGGGTTATTAATATAACCCCATATGGGCTCATAACTAAATTCCAAATCATGTTAGTAAATTGTCCAAAATAACTAGGAAATTTGAAGTAATGGGCTAAGATATAATCAGCATATGTAAACAAAAAGAAGGGAATATCAAGGTTATACAAAATATAATTTTAGAAAAAAATTTATTAAATGGGAACATGGTGGCTTTAAAATTATGAATTAAACAAGTTCTCAATGAGCCTTTCTGTTCCACTGACATAATATCAGAATACCTGAAGAAAATGTTGTGGGAACTGAAATGAGAAACAGATGGAAGAGCAATGGGAGAGAGAGAATTTAAGAGATAATTTTTTTGTCCTTGAAATATCATGTATATAAAAGTTGTTCCTACATGAAAATCTAAACAGTATTGTGAAAGATTGATATATTCTAGTCTATAAATAAACATATATACTAAAAGCTATAACCTATAAAATTTTTTTTTTTTCAATGGCCCCTGGAGCATTTTACAAAAAATGTAATCACATATTAGCCAAAAAGAAATACTCTTTCAGTTCCAAAGAGGAAAAATACTTTAGATCATATTCTAAAACCACAATCTAATAAAGTGAAAAATAAATGTCAAATTTAGAAACAAAAACCCAAAGCATTTGACATTTTAATGCCTTTCTTTTCTAAAGAACTCTTGGAGCAAAAGGAACTAAAAAACCAGTTTCATAGTATTTATAAAATAGTGATAATAATAGTCTCAATATTTTTACTGCAAGCAAAAATAATGAAAATAATGTATAAAATCTATAAGTGATGAAAAACAACCAAGTGAACCTAAGGAACACAAATGGAAAAAAAATAATGAAGACAAAAGCATAAATAAATTAATTAGGAAACAGAAATGGTAGATTGCCAACAGCTTATTTTAACGGAAAAAAAATAATTTGAACCACTTAGGAGAAAAAGAGAAAATGCCACTGAAACATAAGAACATTAGATAGGAGAAAAGAAAACTAATTATTGATGACATTAAAGAATTTTATGATAATACTTTACTATTTCACCCAAGTCTATGTTAATAAATCGATAACCAAGATAGGTAAGTTATACTGTATTAAAATTGGACTATCTAAAATGGACCTAAGAATGGAATGAAAACACGAAACACGAAAATACAAATAACCAGAGGTAAAAACTCTCAAAGTTGTCTAAGAGTTATACTTAAAAAGATTACCAGGTTCAGATGAATGTATGGTTTAACTTTATCAATCCAATCTCAGAACATCTAATTTTCATGTTGAATGATTCCACCAAAAACGCACAATCCCCCAAAACAAAAGGTCTGCTTTCTATTTCTTGTTATAAAGCCATGGGTCTAAGATGGCAAAATTCAACAAATACGTCACAACTCTAAAGACTAATATTCAAAAACTCACATAATAAAGCCACATATTAAATATAATTCAATATGACTACAGTAGGGTTTATCCCAAGGTGTGCAAATAGGGTTTAATGTGAGGAAATTTATTAGTACAATTCACTACAGTTAAAGAATAAAAGCCATATAATTATTTTGATAGACAGGAGAAGCCTTGGATAAAATTCCATCTTTGTTCCTGATAAAACTTTATATATACATTATAATAAGCAAACACTCCAAATGCTTCAAGCTGTTTTGAAAAAAATCTTCAACAACTTCAAACAAAATTTTGAAGCTCTTTGTTAAGCCTCTAAATCTTATTTCCAGTTTATAGAAAATAGAAGTGATAATGGAGTAAGTTAACAGCAAGAGAAAACAATCAGATAGAATCAGATTTGGGGAAAATATGTAAGACAGTTTACAAATATATACATATATACACATACAGAGATAGCAATTATCTTCCTATATATGATTCTTAAGTGTTCAGTGATAAAACGTTGTTGGAAACAATAGAAAAGTTATTACTCAATCACCATTATTTTTCACATTTTCTTGCAGATACTAGCCAATGCAATCAAGACAAAAAACTAACTGGCAAACATGTTTAAAAGAATAGGGAGAACGTATTTATTTAGGGAGGTTATGCGAGAAGTAAGAATTAAACTAAATTGATTCCTTGAAGGCTTGCATCTCTAGAGAGCTCTATGGATCTGAGGTTATGTCCACAGGTTCTGTGCGTCACTGTCAACTACAGTTGAAAAGTTTGAATTCCAGTCTTATCCCACCTTTTAGAGAAGCTGATGTTTCCTTAAACATGAAGGTTAAAGGCTTACAGCTCAAGGTCTGGGGCCCTCTCCCAGAACCTGAGGCCCAGCTCTGCTGGATCTCTGCTCTGCCCTAGAATACAAAAGACAATAGGAGAACCACTCACTTGATACTCCTGCTAGCTCTACAATCACCTCAATAAAAGCTGTACTTTCAACCTTGGGGAAATCCAAGAAAAACAACTAAAAAATAAAATTTTTATGAACAATAATAAAGTTTAATTAGATTTTAATTATTATTAAAATACCATTAGCTTTGCTATATACAAACCAGCATCTGTTAGAAAGAAAATGAAAGCCAACATCCAGACCAAAAAATAAATATCCAGCCTGTGAAAATAGAAAAATGGAGATACTGATATGTATGGATACTGATGATCCTTAAGAATTGTCTAAGTCGTAAGAATCGATCATAATCTCACCAGCCACAGATGTTATTTACAAATGCCAGCAGGGCAAGTGGAATCTGATTGAGCAAGGAACATTTGAAATGATAAGAGGCTAGAGGAGATAGAAGCTAGATAATCTTAATTCTTCTCTACACTGTGAGGCTTCAAAGCCATACCCTTTTCCCTCCCAATCCTCATACCGAAATGTCATCTTGAGTATAAACTGGGTTTGGAGAACCTAAAACTGAGAAATCTGAGTGATTGAATTAGCATTATGTTTCCCTAAGCACAGAACACATATACTGAGAGGTGCTCAAAATTGCCCCCCACCAAAGACAAACCTATTTAAATTATGGGATGAGACTAAACTGTACATCACATTGGACACCATTACTTGTTTTATTCTGCAAGCTAGTTGTTGGGGGTACATGAGGAAGACTAGATTCACTGTGTAAAATGAGTGAGTTTACATTTTCTCTGAACAATTGAATTGTAGGGTGAGTTAAGTTTTGTTATCAGAGATATATAGACGGATTTTCTTTTTACAAAGGCACCAACAAAATATGAAAGAAAATAATAAATGCCAAAATTTTAACATGATTTTCTCAAGATTGGTTAAGATTTCAGAGACCTTTCTCCTCTTATTTTTCACATCTTTAAAAAAACTTATGATATGGATTATTTTGGCAATTATAAAAAGTAAACTTAGAGCAAAAAATAGGATAGAAAAAATAATAGGTAACAATTTTTAAGACATACTACATGCCAGGTAGTATGCTAAGCCCTTAACACGTGTTAACGCACTTAATTTTTCCATCAGCTTCATAAGTTATATTATTATTGCGTTTTACAGAATTGAGGCTTGGAAAGACTAACCTGACCATGGTCATAAAACTAGGTAATACTGTATCATAGATTCACAACCAGGCCGTCCAACTTCAGAGCATCTAAGTTTAATTAACTTGCTCTATTGCTTCTCCTGAGACACCATAGACCTCCCATTCTATAGACTCTATCTGGCTCCTATACCTTTTTTTTCCGTCTCATCATTTCTATGAGCAAAATTTCTGCTTGGCTCATTTAGGACTCCAAATGCACTTTATGTGCTATCTGTGGAAAAATTTGAGAGGAAGGGAAAACATAATGTCACCTGTATTTTTTTCCTTTCTGTTACCAAACAGCATTTCTGGCATTCCTACAAAAATAAACTATCAAACCCACAAGAAAGACAAGGCACCACCTAGTCTACCATACTCAGTCGCTTCAAATTATGTTAAAATGTGTTTACCAGTGCCTAGAGCAGTGCTGGTAACATATTAGGTGGATAATATGATTTATTGCTGTTATATCAATAACTCTTTTCTTTGTATTTTTTTTTTTTTTTTAATGAGGATCTTGAATCAGATGCGTATGTTTGATTGATTGATTGATTGATTTTGGCTGTGTTGGGTCTTCGTTTCTGTGCGAGGGCTTTCTCCAGTTGTGGCAAGCGGGGGCCACTCTTCATCGCGATGCGCGGGCCTCTCTCGTTGCGGAGCACAGGCTCCAGACGCGCAGGCTCAGCAGTTGTGGCTCACGGGCCCAGCCGCTCTGCGGCATGTGGGATCTTCCCAGGCCAGGGCTCGAACCCGTGTCCCCTGCATTAGCAGGCAGATTCTCAACCACTGCGCCACCAGGGAAGCCCTCTTTTCTTTGTATTGATAACATATTTTCACAGATCTTTCTGGCCGCTCCTGCCCTTTGTGCTTTATTTTCAAAAGTTCATTTATTGACCGTCTATATTGTAACCCTATTTTAGGGGATATAAAAATAAGACCCAGTACCCATCTTCAGAATGTTGTAAACTATTAGTGAAGATAAGGCACATTTATACTCTAGGCAGAAGACACAGATGTAAATGTCTATGAAAATTTTGTGTTGAGAGGGATCCTTTTTAGTCAGAGAAAAAAGAAACTTTATGAAGAAAATCACATTTAAAGTGAGATATGGGTAGGATTTCAACTAGAGGAAATGGGAGAAACTATGCTGGATGGAAAATCGATATGTGCAATGGCATGGTGGATTGGAAAATCAAACATGCACAAAGATTTGTGAATAATCCAGGTGGATTTTAATGAAGGCCAAAAACATAGGTTGAGAACCCATCTGATTATCCCCAAATGTCCAATAAGAGAGTATGCACTATATTCATTAACAAGGGAAGTCATTTACATTTTTTCAAAAAGTATCACAAGTAGAGATTTAATCTTGTGACCATGCACTATTTTCATTAAAGAGGAGAGAAATTAAGTGTTAAAAAATAAATCAGAAAGTTGATATAACAACTCAGGTAAGAACCTGTAAGAGGAAAGTAGTCCTAGAAATAGGAAAAGAGAGGGCAGACAGGGCTGCAATGTCAAGAAAATATCTGTGGGACTTAGTAACAGATTGTGAGGAAAGAAGGAAATAAAAAGATATGATTCTGAGTTTGCACATCAGGAAGAATTTTGGTATTTTGAAGAAAATAGAAATTCAGGACTAGGAACTGGTCTGAGAAGGATAAATTACTAATTTACTTTTGTACATGAAGAATTTGAAATACCTGTGGTACTTGGATATAGATATTAATGTCCTACAGGTGGTTGGAAATATCAATATAGAATATACAATTGGAAAGAGTGGTTAATTTTGGGAACTGTAAATTTTGGAGTCATTCACATTATATGACAGTCATAATGTTGAAATGGTCAGACTATGCATGGTGAAGATTGAGACGAAAAAAAAGAAAGCTATGCACACAACTTTGAGGAATGCCTACCTTTTAGGAACAAAAGGATTAGAAACAAGAAAGGAGACAGGAAAGAAATGGTCAGAGACTGAGAAAGAAAATGAGAAATAATGGATACATTAAGAGGAGTTGGTTTTATAAAAGAAGAGTTGGTTAACAGTTCCAAATGTTGGAACTTTTGAAGTTGGAGAAGGGAAGGCTTTGAAAGGAGCATAGGAATAAATGTTGATAAATGTCATTATTGACAAATACCTCTAGTGGAGTAATTGAGAAAGAAGCCAAAATGCAAAATTTGGGGCTGTGAGTGTATTACTCCCGATTTCCTTCATCCTATAACTTGTTTTGTGCACTGTATATTTTTGTGGGCGCTAATCTTATAATCTAATCTTTACTTAGATTTAGTAGCTAATAATGGCCTACCAGTTTTCTTTTGTCTAGGGAACACATTTCACAAGTGATTTCAATTTTCTAAGGAAAGCGTCGGTGAATAATTATTTGTTGAGAGGAGCTGTATTTAAAATACAGTGGAAATTTTAGATTGGAGATATTTTAAGACATGGAGAACATAAAATTTTGGTGTCCTTAAATCACAAATAATGCCTATTTCACCTGCTTGATAAACTACTTAGATTCCATCCACTCAGAATATTCACACACCAATTATCAACCATCTTTGTATCCCAAACATTAAAAATATGGGGCCACCATATCTTGAGAGCAATTAATTACCTAGAAAAGGAAAAGATTGTTTCTTGCATTCTTCTGACTAGGTGGAGATGAAATTTCTGGAACAATAAGTTTTTCACTTGTGAAAAGATCGTAGGTTATTCATTAGATGGTTAATTAGCACAGAAACACATTTTATCTTATAGAATATTCAGTTGAGATTTTTTTTTTGAAACCTTAACAACTCTGTTTTGAAATGGTTTCAAGATTCCAGGTAATTATTCAAACTTGAAAAGCAATGGTTAAAACCTATGAAATTTCTTTCTGAAGATAAATATAGACTTTTAATCGTGTGTTTATGTGTTTATGTGGTGTGTGTGTGTGTGCGCGCACATGCTTGGAGATGATAGGGTATTTATAAAAATGAAGTGAGTTAAAAAGTGAATAATACTTAATGAGATCAATTCCTTTATAATGGTACTTTCTATATACTTTTATGAAGGACAAGTAGGAGAAAAGGAAGAATATATTTAAAGATTCACAAAGGAAAATAGAGTTCACGTTGAATTTGAGAATTCTAATTTTTTATTTCTTCTACTGCTTTCTAGGAGAGAAAAGCAAATCAACACTGGTCTCAACTTCTTTTAAAATTATTAATATTTTATATTGTGAAAAATAAAGGAATGCCTATATTATTTGATGACACACTAGAGAAGTAATTCAGTAATTTTAATTTTAAAGTAAATACAAAATTATTTGGTGGGTTAGTCAGACATGGACATTATAATCCAGTGGAATAAATTTTACACATCACCAATGACTATGATTACTCTGCAGCAAGGCTTAAATATATTTTCTAGCCTTGAATTAATATTTTTCTTTGATTTATATGCAAGGTATTTCCTATAAGATAATGTGCTTAAGTATTTTCTTTAACAAAACATCTTTTTGAAAATATAATTTGATAAAATAAAATTCACTCATTTTAAAGTACAGTTTATTAAGTTTTGACAAATAGGTAATTTGTGTAACTACCACCACAATCATGATATAGAATATTTTCATTTTCCCAGTATTTCCCACATATCCCTCTGCAGTTAATGTTTTTCCTCTACCATTGGACAACCACTGATCCACTTTCTGTCATTGTAGTTTCACCTTTTCTATACTTTCATACAAATGAAACCATACAGTTTGTAATCCTTTGTGTTGACTTCTTTTACTCAGCCTGATGACTTTTAAGCTTTATCCATGTTGTTGCCTGTATCAGTTTATTCTTTGAATTGTTGAATAGTATTCAATTGGTAAATATGCCACAATTTGTTTATCCATTTGCCAGATGATAGACATCTAGGCTATATTTATGTTAACATATGCTTTCATTTTTTGGATAAATGTCTAGGATGAGGATTGCTAGGATGTATAATAATTATATGTTCAACTTTATGAGAAAAAGCCAAATTATTTTCTAAAGTATCTTTACCATTTTGCTTTCCCATGAGCAATGTATGTGAGTTTCAATTGCTCCTGTATTATGTTCATTTAATTTTAGCTATTCTAGTGTATGTGTAGTGGTTTTTCATTGTGGTTTTATAGTGTACTTCCCTGATGATTAATAATGTTTCCTTAATGATGAATTTGTCTTTTGCATGTTTCTTATGGTGAAGTATTTGTTCAAATCAATTATCCATTTTTTAAAATGTCAGGTGGTTATTCTTAATATTGAGTTGTAAATGCTCTTTATATTTTCTGGATAGAAGTGTTTATCTGATGTTTATGTTTTGCAAATATCTTCTCCCTAGGTACTTTTTAAATTATTTTTTGATGCTATTGAAATTGGAATTGTTTTATTAATTTCATTTTTGAATTTTTCATTGCTAGTGTATAGAAATACAATTGATTTTTGTGTATTGATCTGGTATCCTGCAGTCTTACTTAATTTGTTTATTAGTTCTAATAGTTTTTGGTGGATTCCTTAGGATTTTCTTTATATAAAACCATGAAATCTATAAATAGAGATACATTTATGTCTTACTTTGTAGTCTGTCTGTCTTTCTATTCTGGATGCTTTTTCTTATCAATTTCCCTGGTTAGAAACTTCAGTGTAGTATTAAATAGAAGTGGTAAGAGCAGGCATTTTGTCTTGTCCTTGGCATTGGGGAAAGCATTTATTCATTTACCATTAAGTATAATGTCAGCTATGTTTTTTTCATAGAGGCTCTTTATTTGATTGAAAAAGTTTCCCTGCATATCTTGTTTATTAAATGTTTTTATCATGAAAAGTGTTGGATTTTGTGAGACAATTTTTCTGTATTTATTGAGATGATGTAGATTTTGTCCTTTATTAATACGATGCCTTACATTAACTGACCTTCAGATGTTAAACCTACTTGGTATTTTGGGGATAAATTCCACATTGTCATGTTTTATAATCCTTTTTATATGCTGGTGAATATGTTTTACTAGTATTTTGCTGAGGATTTTTGCAGCTATATTTATAAATTATTGGTTTGTAGTTTTCTTGTAATATCTTTGGTTTTGGTAACAGGGTAAAACTGGCTTCACAGAATGAATGGGGAAGTGTTCCCTTTTCTTCTGTATTTTAAGAAGAGGTTGTGAAAAATGGGTACTAAATCTCCTTTGAATGTTTGGTCGAATGCACCAGTGAAACTATCTAGACCTGGGTTTTTCTTTGTGAGTAGATGATGATGGTGATGATGAATACTAATGGTATTTCTTTACTAATTATAGATCTATTCAGATTTTCTATTTATTCTTGCATCAGTTTTGGTAGTTTATATCTTTCTTATAATTTGTCCCTTTCATCTAAGTTATCTAATTTGGTGACATACAGTTTTTTATTTTCCCCCAGCCTCTGGCATAGAGTATTTTTAAATAGTATTCCCGTTTTAACTTTTTATTCCTGACTTTAATACTTTGTCTTCTTTTTTGCCTTCTTCGTCTGTCTAGCTAAAAGTTTGTCATTTTTTCTGATCTTTGAAAGAAACACCTTTTGGTTTTCTTTATGTTTCTCTATCATTTTTTATATTCCCTGTTTCACTTATTCTCACTATAATTTTTAGCTCTTCTGCTTGCTTTGGGTTTCATTTGTTTTTCTTTCTTAAGGTATAATCTTAGTTACTGATTTCAGATCTTTCTTCTTTTCAAATATGGGCACTTATCACCATAAAATTTCCTCTAACTACTTCTTTAACTTTACCCTGTGAATTTTGGTATGTTGTATATTAATCTTCTTTTATCTAAAAGCATGTTCTAATCTCCCTGTGATTTCTTCTTTGATGCATATTTATGGATTACTTGTTTAATTTCCACATATTGGTGAATTTTCCAAATTGATTTCTGATTTAAATATTCTAAAAATTTTAGTCCTTCTTAGTTTATTCTCTTTTGTCAATATCCAGCTATTATTTCTGAATGGTCTATTTCTTTCTAAGTTCTGCCAGTGTTGGTTTCATGTATTTTGGTGTTTTGTTGTTAGATGCATATAATGTCTCTGATCACTTATTTTTTTCTTAATTTTACATCTGGCCTCCTAGAAGTTGTACTGGTCAGCAGTATTAGTAAATGCTCAGGAATTGTCTTTTGAGATTGAGGTTTCTAACTTTTATTTTTGGATCTGTGTGTGGCTAGGTGATTGCTTTCACTGTACAGTAGGTGATTGCTGTCACTGTACAGAGAGAGAGTCTATGGGGTTATCCCACTTTCAACCATGACTTGTAGTTCAGGATTTCTTTTTCTAGTTATTTATTTTCATTCTATTTTATTTTATTTTCTATCTCTCTGTGGCTCTGTTTTTATTTATTTTTCCTCCTGGTTATGGGTAATATTTTTCTTCTTTTCTTCATACCCAATCATTTTTGATTGATGTCAAACATCATGCATTTTACACGATTGGAAGCTGGATTTTTTGAGTTCTTTTAAAGAGTGTTGGATTTTGTTCTGACCTTTGGTTAAATAACATGTCAATTAGTTGAAACTTTTCAAAAATTTTTATGGCATTCAGAGTGGCATTTAGTCTGGGACCAATTTAGCTGCACTCCTAAGGCATGACTTATTGGAGGACTCTATCCAATGTACAACATGTTACAAAGTGTCTCTACTTTGAATAATGGAGCTATTTTAGTGGTGAAGACAGCAGTGAGAGGTATGAGGATTGTTTGCCATGCTGCTCTCTGGTCATTCCTTTCTGGCTTCAGGTAGTTCCCTATTGCTCATGTGTTGATGAGTACTTAGCCAACCACTCAAGGAGAGTTCTGTATAGATTTCTGGAAAACTCTATCTCCTTCTCTTCTAAACTCTGTCACACACATTCTAGCCACCATGGCCTCCCCAACCTCCTATCTTGTTTTTTTCACTCTGTGAGTCTGCCAACCTCTGTTTGCATTGTCCCTCCATTTACTGAAGCCTCAAGCTGCCTCTAGGCAGTAAACTGGAGTGATCATAGATTCACTTTGTTTCCCTTTTCTAGGATTACTGTCTGAAAAGCATTTTAAAAAATATATATTTTGTCCCATTTCCTAGTTGTTAATGATGAAAAGGCAATTGCTATAACAATTAATCTTCTATGGGCATAAGCCATGTGACTGCCTTTTTAACATAAAATTTTCTATGTAAATGAGTGATTATCTTTCAAAGTAGTAACAGTGTTCCAGCATTGTTAATATTTCATAATTAAAAATAAATAAAAATAGCTAACATTAATCAAGTGCTTACAACTGTGCAATAAAACTTAGAGGCATTTTATAAACAAATTTTGAATTTCTATTAGAATCCTCTTCACAAGCTGATGCATCATTTTAGAATATCTTCTATGACCATAAATATTCATCTTGAGGATTGATTAAATCATTTGATCAAGTTAAAATTTGAGGAGTTTGAGAACTTAATAAAATATATGGTCAATATGAATATTCAGTTTTTGGAAGTAAATAAGTTGTGATTATTTAAGAAGATTAGACTCCCTATAGTTTTACACTTGTTTTCCCTTTCTTTTGCCCTGGTTAGCTCTTACATGTGCTTCAAGACTCAACTTAGATGACATCTTTACAAATGTGGACTCTTTTCTAGCTCCCCGTAACTGTGTTTGGTGTTCTTATGTGTTTTTATATCTTTCTGCCCACACTACAGTTTGTGGCATCTACCACTCCAGATAATATAGTCTGTTTCCTTTTCCGCTTCTTCCTTTTCATGTGTTTTTCTTCTCCATTGTGGAATCCCTGACATATTCAACCTTCACCAAGTATGCTAGATTATATTTTCCTGATTATTTTTATATTTCCTCCTTTTCTTTATTTCCACACTATCTGCTTTCCTTAGGACGCTCGTTAGCATTCTTCTCTACTTTAGTAGTAAGATTTTGAGTATATTTTCCCATCTCCATATGGACCCACCTTCTAATCCTATCTGACTAAATGATCTTTCAGTGGCTCCCCATTATTTCACCACTAAGTCATGTTTCTTTAGCAGAACATAGCACACTTACTCTGATTATTAAGTTCCCTATTTACTTGCATTAACACTGTGAGCTCCTCAAAAACAAGAGGTTCTATCCTTGATTGTATCCCTTCTAGCATCAGCACCTGGCATAGTGCAGGAAGTAGTTCAAGCAGCTGGTTTGTAATCTCTTTCCCTCTCATTACCAAAGGATTCTCCCAAGGAAAGAAAGCACATAATTGGTCTAACTTATTTATAAACATGCTGATGGTAATGAGCCTCATGGTAAACAGATTAATGCTATTGGCTAGAGAAAAAGTACTTATCAGTACTTTTATACAGTAGAAAGATTTTGGCAGAATATCCATGTTTTAGGATTTCTTATAATAGACAAATACAATATATGGATTTATGAAGCAAGGTTCCCTGGAGGATATCATGTAAGCCATTAAATGATCTGAGTATAAATTGAAGATGATCAACACATAAATGCTCCTTGCTTGCTGAAAAAAAACCTTCTATATCTTACTTAGAGATGCCCTCTGTTGTGCTGGATGGGCTAGAGAGTGCATATTTAGAATGGTGAGGACTTGGGGAGCAACATGGATGGCCGACCTGCCCTCCCTGTGCCTCTTAATTGCTTATTTTCTTTAAATCATTAGTAAAGCTTGATACTAGCTGTGGTAGGCAGAATATTGGCCCATCAAATGCATCCACATCCCAAATCTCAGCACCTGTGTATATGTTATGTTATAGGGCAAAGAAGACCTAAGGCTGCAGATGTAATTAAGATGATTGCAAATCAGCTGATTTTGTTATGGAGTGATTAACCTGGATCATCTGGATTGGTCCGATGTAATCACGAGGGTCTTTATAAGTAGAGGAGAAGGGCAGATGAGTGAGAAGTACAGAAATAGTAGTGTGGTAAGGACTCAGAGCCCCAACTTTGCTGGTTTTTGAAAATGGCGACTAGGACCATGAGGCAAGGAATGCAAGCAGCCTTTAGATACTAGAAAAGCCAAGGTTATGGATCCTCTCCTAGTTCCTCCAGAAGGAATGCAGCCCTGTTGACATCTTGATTTCAGCCCAGTGAAACCTATTTCAGGCTTCTGACTTGAGAATGGTAAGATAAAAATTACGTGTTTTTTTTTTTTAAACATCTTTATTGAAGTATAATTGCCTTACAATAGTGTGTTAGCTTCTGCTTTATAACAAAGTGAATCAGTTATACATATACAATATGTTCCCATTTCTCTTCCCTCTTGCATCTCCCTCCCTCCCACCCTCCCCATCCCACCCCTCTAGGTGGTCACAAAGCACCGAGCTGATCTCCCTGTGCTATGCGGCTGCTTCTCACTAGCTATCTATTTTACATTTGGTAGTGTATATATGTCCATGCCACTCTCTCACTTTGTCCCAGCTTATTTTTCTGGGCTAATGAATGGTGTACTCACTGTCTTCTAAGATTGGCTTAATCATTGTTAGGATTTTAAGCATTTGGTATTAGAAAATCACTTATATAATGGGATACAGGTTTACAGCTATAAAAACTAAACTCTCTATTGGTAAGAGGGCAAATTTGAGTAAGTGTGGTCAATATAACTCAATTTAATTCAGTAAGTATTTAACATGGTCTATGTTCAAAGCACTTTAGCAAGTTCTATGAATGAATTAAAAAAAAAACAATTACAAGATAAGAGTCTGTCCTCCACAAAACAAACATCTATTAGTAGATATAGATAATGCATGACAATATAAGAAGCATTAAAATATAGCTACAAAAACACTGTGAAAATGCTGAAAAGAAAAATTTGAGGCTTTGTAAAGAGTGCTCTTTGATTTAATAAATAATTAATATAACTTGGAAAGCCAGAGGTGGGCTATCCTGTAGACTGGTGTTGGAAAATTGTGGAATAAAGCCTAATTACAGGCATTGAGGTGACTGGTATAGGGCATATTTAAGAGGAGCCCAATATTCTGCTTTGGTGGTATCTTGCAAAGCCAAGCCAAGCAAAGCCGTGTTCCATGCACATTAGAAAGTGTGGGTCAGATTGTGCTGTGCCTTGGATCAAGCAGGTGAAATTCTTTTCCTGTAGTAGGTGGGGAGCCACTGAAGGTGTTTGAACAGGGCACTGCTATGATTGTAACAGTACCTGAAAGGATTTTGTGGGCAGGTGTATGTAAGAGCGATTGGAAGTGGATTGACCTTTTCGTAGGCTACTACAGTTTTCAAACAGAAATTCATCAGTGCTACTCTAAATATACTGGCCACTTCCATTAACACTCTGAGTGATGGCATCTGGAATGCTGTTTTTGTACACGATCAGTTCTTCTGTGTGTTCTCTTACCTGCCGTTTGTAAATATTTTCTTTGCAAGATACACATTACTTTTAAGCTGTGCAATTAAATCCTGAAAATTAACAAGCAGCAAGAAGAAAAAGCAATTTAAAATATTCTAAAGTCAAGGTCTAATGGATCACTATGTTATCATTGTAAACTCATGTTTACTAAGTATCCAGTGGAGATGTATAAACTCTACTTGACTTTAGAATTATCATTAACCAAACACTAAATATCTGCAGTCATATGGAACCAGGATCTTAATGCCATAAGAATAAAAAGTCTACGCTTTCTTGCACCAGCAATATACCTCTCCCACAATAAAGAGCTCCATTAGTAAAGGGAAGATGCTATTTTAATATATTAATGTAATTTGTAGTACTTTCTCATAAAACTAGCTCTTCTCCTTTGTTCCCAGCCATATAGCAACAAAATGCTTATTCGTTGAGGTCAGTAATAATGAAATTAACATCAGTGTGTGTCAGCTACGCTCCAGACATTGTTCTAAGAATTTAAATACATCATTTCATTTTACATTCACAGCAATTTTAGGAGGTTCTATTACTAATCCTAATTTAGAGATTTAGAAATAGGAGCACATAGAGAAGGCAAGTAACTTGTCTAAGATCACAGAGCTAGTCAGTGATGGAGCTGAGATTTGAACCTATTCAATTGACCTTTAGAGTCCAAATTCTTAACTACTACACCACATTCCTTCCAACAGTGTGTTTCTTGGTGATTTATTTGGATACACCATGTATTGGTATCATCTTCCAATACAATGTCGATACTGGTATGCACTCCCATCCCACCTGGCTCATTTGGTAGGAGCAACAATCAGGAGTAACACTGAACAGAGAAGGTGAGGGCAAAGGGAGAGGAGAGGCACAGGGGGAAGAAAAAGACATGGGTCATTCTTAATATAAGTAATGAAACCTATTCTTCAAACAATTAAAAGATTGAATACAGTATTATTTTGTAACAAAGTCTGTGTTCCAAAAAAAGTCTTAAGACATTAACTAAAGACTGTATCGATTTTAGATAGGTGGAAAATGGATTCCTAAGTGGTTAAGTTACTAGCCCAAGGCCATGTACTATTAGTGGGAAAGGAAGTATTTAGCTGTCTTAACTCATGGGAGTGTTCAGTCTAATGCTGTATTTTGGTAAATGTGATTATGGGGAAAAAAAAGCTCTTTAGAGAACTCCGTGTGTATGTGGGCCTTAGAATGATTTTATCATTATTATTTGTCATTACAGCAAAAGAATTACCATTATTTGTTTCTTTTGTTGAGTTTTGTTTGTTTTTATCAGAGTTACAAATGCACATATCTACATGCATTCTGTAAGTCTTCAGGTGAAAAACAGCATCACCCTGCTCTCACTCCAACTTTCCTGTTCCTCAGAGGTAACCAATGTTTTCAGCTATTAAAACACCTATTAGCTTTACTCTTCTCTCCATATCTTTAAATAATATGCTTTTATCTCTACTCTTTGCTTTTTCAACTTTAAGCATTAAGTGTTCATATCTTACTATGGAAGATGATTCAGCTCAACCACACACACATTTCCCATGTCCTGTCCTTCCACCTCTGTTGTATCATGATTTTGATTAGATCAAATACTTTGTGTGCATTGCAAATTGGGTTGCTTCTTGGTTCTTTTCAGTGCTTGCTTGAGTTTCAACTTCTTTGGGTCTGCTGATTCATTATTGCTTGCTCTGTTTTACAGTTGGCAAAATTGTGTGGCTATCACCTTCTATCCCTTTTTATTTGTCTTTGTATGCTTATGTCTTTAAACATATCTCCTTGCTGAGGGATATGTGTTTGTGTGTGGAGGGGCTGCCAGTGTGTTCAATATGCTCTTTTCCCAGATGTCCTTTTAGTTCTATAGTATCCATTAGAAATCTGGGGCAAAACTATAATCTAGTTTTCACTTGTACAGGATCAATGCCTTGAGGGTAATCAAAACTCTGAGTCAGGTAAATAAAGACAGTAGAAAATGAGCTGTGTATTTTGTAAAATGGATTTAGAATGTGAAGAACTCTGCCATGGTGCCAAACTCATTTTAGTGGCAACAGATCTCCTATAAAAGGTGGTTTGGTTTGTAACACAATATTAAAATGGCTCAAAGACATAATTTGGAAATATTTTTTACAAAGGTGGATTAAATTTTTGTTTACATGATGCTATAACTCCCTTTTATACAAATAGTGATAAACTTAAATTATAAAACTGAGATTGGTAATCTCTCTTCTAAATCAACTTAAAGGAATGTCTCATTCAAGATAGAAAAGATGAAAGAGATATTAGTGTAGAAAAACTGGAGTTTTTAATGCTTATAGCAAAGTATTGATTTGTATTTCTTAAACTCTCAGTTCATGTAGATAGATAAATTTGGATGGAATGTTCAGTTATTTCGAGGATTTCCTAAAAAAGCAATACTTCTTGGATGTTAGCAAATTATAGTTATGAATCATTTGAACCTATCAAGATTGTATATATTTTATTTTCTTTTAGTTACAGCTGCAACTTCTGGTATGCTGAATTTGGACATTCATATTCTAATACATTACAATTATGCCTTTTCAATATTGGAATGTACTCTTGGGTTTTTTCCTTTTAAATGTTATAAAATTTTTTCCTGGAATAAGAAACACATTTTGAAAAAAATTCATATAACCATTAAAGAATTTGTATTTTTTTCAGAGACAAGTCAAATATATCTGCAGAGCTCACTCATATTTAGATAAATTTTTCAGTCATTCATTTATCACCTATAAGGCAATTAACTCATTTGTTTACCTAGCATTTATTGAAAATATTCAATGTGTGACATATCATCATTGGCCCTGCTGATGCAATGAATGACATACACTATGGCTTTCAAGGAGCTTGGAGTCTAAGAGAAATGCCATTGTGCCATTGTTGACGTCATTATAAAATAAAACCTGGTGTGTTTACATTTCCAAGAGAACGTTAATGTATAAGGGGAGCAGTGTTGAAGAAAGTATGTGGACTTTGGAGCTATTGAAGCTTAAATTTAATTCCTGGCTTTGGCAGTTACTGACTGGCATTTCTACAGGCATAAGTATCCTACAGGATCATTGTTAGGATTAAATGATATAATATATGCAAAACAGCAGACATATAGTAAAGCTTAACAGTTTCCTTTTTTTCATTGATTTTGGAATACGCAGTATCCCCAATATAGCATTCACTCCCTGGATAAAGAGTCACCACTGAAGTGCCAACAATTTCCGTGGGAACACTGCAAATACTTTGAAAAAAACTTTCGAACCAGAAGGGACTTTAGAAATGATCTAATCCATCTCCTTTGTAATGACCTAGCTCAGTCACACAGCTAACTGAATCAAAGCCAGGACAGAACAGAACTCAGATTCCTAAGTTTTATGCTCTTCAACCTTTAAAATAGAAAAGATATGAAAAATAATTTTTAAATGGTGGTCCATTATGAAATAAAAATAAAATAAAAATTGGGCATTTCATAACCATCCTAGATAATAGTTTTAATTTAATGCCTTGCTATGTCTTACAAGAATTAAAAAATCTATGACCTTGAGTTTTGGAGATTTAAGTGACTGAAAAAGAATTCACCAGATGTTTGTGCTATTGTTTCCTAGCTCTGTTTTGAAATTGTTGCGGTTGATATTGGATGTTCACTCCCAGTGCTCTGTGTTGTTAAGTCAGAAACCATAAACAGCACCAGAAAACAACTTCCAGTCTTACTGCGAATGTCTAACTCAGATGATAGTTGGCTGCTTTCAGAATTGTTCTCTTTGATACCCTTTCTGTAATCTGTTCCTCCTGAGAAGAAATATGGTCTGGCTGCTTCTGTTCAAATCACCGTCAGATACCTGGGTGAGAAAAAACAATGAACTGTAGGAACATCTATTTCTGATGGACTGTAATGATTTGGAGAATAATAGAATACTACCTAATTGGAGCTTTCTCATAGCAGTTTTTAAACACAGATAACGATAAGCTGTAGTTTGAAGAACTTTCTACAGCATACAGATTTGGAATCTGTCCATTCTTGGGGCCCTCCCTAAGTTACACTGGGTCTTATTAAAACAATCACAAAACAGATGGAATCTTCTTAAAGATGGCACTCTTCTTGTTGCCTCTTTCCTTGGAAGGTGTTGTGTGAGCATAGCCCCTAAGAAGGGAGGCAGGCAGCAGCTTGTTCAGTTGCCGAGTCTTTCAAGGGGTTATGATTCAGTTACTTTGACAGGCCATTAGATTTGGGGACCCCCTTTCTCCCTTGTTTTTGTTTTTCACTTGAATCAAGGGAAGTGGCTTCCCCTCTGTGAGTTATCTAAATCACAGTGAAATAAACAAATGCTGGGGCAGCTTAAACACTTGGCCTTTAGGGCTGAATTCAGATCTCAGACTGCTTGCTGAAGAGCAGCCAGAAAATGCCGATTTACGATGAGAATAAAAGAAAGGTGGCCTCCATGGTCCTGTTTTATCCTACAAAGCCATGACTTTTCAGATATCTTAAAGATGAATTCCTGTTTTAAAGGTGAATTCACACCCCTTCCATTGGAATTCTCTCATCCTTTAGATCTGCGGACACTGCAGGGTTTACTCTTCATTTCCTCTGGACCCATACTTTTATCAGAATTGAATTACCTTCTTTTGATGCATATGTGTTACATTATTTGTCATGCACTTTCCTTCTGCCGTGAGTTGAAATAAAAGCAATTATCCTGTGGCTTCCCTCTTTCATTCCTCTCCTGGACTTTCTGAGTACAACTAATCAGAATGAAGCAGACGTGAGCATTTTCCGCAGCAGACACTGACCCAGTGTAGAGACTGCTTTGAAAGAAAGACTGATTGTGGTTCTCACGTTGCTGTCATTCTCTTGCCTGAGTAAGAAATAAATGAGAAACCACCAATTCTCATAAGGAAGGTACTTTCAGACTTTTCAGTTGATGGTTAAGGTGCTCTCGACTATCGGTCTCTCAAAACATACACACTACTGACCTCAGTTTGATTGCTGACATGTAAAATATAATGTGAAACTAGCATGGGAAACCATTTTGAATAAAACAGAATGATACCAGTGAAGGTTCAATGACTATGAGAACTGTTTCTGGAGCTCTTTTCCCTTCATCGTTCAGATTTATGTGGCCTTGCCCTGTACCATGTACATTAACTGTTGGCTAGAAATTTCCTTGTACAGCATGGGTGGGTCCGTGTAAGCTGGCTGTTGGGAAAATGATTACAAGACCCTTGACTCTTATTCTCACTGCATGAAGGGAGTAAGTTGATGCAAAGACCTTTTAGTGAGTCAAAATGGAATGAATTGCATCTGAACTGATGCCTCCCTCATCGCCTTTCTATCTTGATACCCAAGGTTCCCTATTTCCAGCGGCAGCCTCGGGGCTTGCAGGAGGCCCTCGATGCTGGTATGTTACGTAGTTATTTGTGGTGGAAGTACAAACAATGTGTATACATGCTCACACAGGCAGATCCACACACACTTTATTTATTGAAAATCTATGTGCCAGACCCTACATGTCAATGATTTCGTGATGTATCTTTCTCTTTCAATTCTTACAATGGTTCTATTCCTTCAATTAACAAATATGCTGAAGGTACCTATTCCGAGGAAGGTGTTTGTATTCTCATTTAATGTGAGAAGACTGAAACTCAAGATGATTAAAGCTTTTGCCTGAGTGATTGCAGAATCCCAAATCAACGCTACTCACTCTTAATTGCTCCATCCCAGTTCAATTCCCCTCCCGCTACCTCACCTCCCTGCGTCCTCTGACTGGATACCAGAGCTTCTCAGGCTGATCAAGACAAAGGCTTCTGATATGTTACCTTGAGCACGTCTCGCGTCACTGCTCACAGCTGCAAATGCGGAACTTTAATAGATCTGGGATTTAAAAAAATATTTTTTTGCATTGTCCAACGTGTAAAGCAAGCTATTTGCAAAGCTGCTTTAGCTGAAGTAGGACTGGGATCCAGGGCCCAGATCTTGGCTTCTTCTGCTGAAGGGGCATTTCCTCGTCTTGAATCAGAACTAGCTGCTGGTCTACTTGTTTCCTTCCTGCTGGTTTCTTTTCTTTTTCTTTTGAGGTCTTAAATATCTATAAAGTGAAATTAGTAAAAATGAATATAAATATTACGTAGGATTCATAGAACAGTTGGTTCTGCTATAATGATATATATGTGTTCTAAAAATCATTGTGCTATGAAAAATAACAAGACCATAGGGATTATTGAACAGAGTGGAGTCAGGGGCACAGCACTCAAAACCTGTCACTGACACCTGGTGAAGTTGAAGAGGACTGACCACCCTGGCTTCTCAAAGGTGGGGACCTGCTCTGATGATCTCTTCCTGACCTGTATATGTGGCCATCAGCCTGACTGTCATAGTGGTTGAGTGATGTGTACTGAGGCAGTCATTACAGATAAGGGCTCCACTGCTATATCTTTCTTCCTCCTTTTTATCCTCTGAGACCCTGAAAACCAAGCTCCTGACTTGCTTGCTCCCCAAATTTCATTTACAGACAATTAGACCTAAATTCTTAGGGGCTAACTGAAGATCTCAGGTGATACAGCTAGCATTAGTGAGAATGACCACCATGTAGCAGGGATCAGGTGAAGTTCTTTAAAATCATTACTTCATTTCATCTTCACAACAACATATGAGGCATGGATGATTATTCTCCATCTAGCAGATGTATAAAAGAGACTTAGAGAGGTTTAGAAATTCATCCCAATTCTGCAGAGGAGATAAATGGCTGACTTAGAGATGGAAACCTCTGATTTGTTTGCTGCCTGACTGATGTATTCAGGACGCTGCACTAAGCCCTGATGCTTCCTGAGCGGAGTCCTGGGCACTGAAGCACAACCCAAGATGTCTTCAGTTACCTGTGTACTGACCCCGCTCGCTTCGCACTTGTAACTCCTCTTGCCAGATTGGATGTCCCTTTTTCCCTCTGACTCCCCCTTCTCCCTTCCACTTCTCCTGCCATCAGCTGTCTATCTTTCCTAACCAGATGCTCAAGGTTTCTGGGATTGAGCTTCGGATTAAAGGCATCCATTTGTCACTGTGTCTAGCCTGCCTGACTTGACCCAAGTGTTATCTTTGCCACTAATCTGGCCACCTTGTGCCTACCTGGACCTGGATTTGGTTCTCCCATTAAGTGAGCTGAGATCTGGCTTTTGGGCCACAGTCTTCCTCAAGGGCCCTTGCCTTACACCTGATCCTGAATGAATCCTTAATGAAACCCTTTATTTATTTTTAAAACATTCCTTTTTTTAAAAAAAATTTTTATTTATTTATTTATTTATTTTTGGCTGTGTTGGGTCTTCGTTTCTGTGCGAGGGCTTTCTCTAGTTGCGGCAAGCGGGGGCCACTCTTCATCGCGGTGCGCGGGCCTCTCACTATCGCGGCCTCTCTTGTTGCGGAGCACAGGCTCCAGACGCGCAGGCTCAGTAGTTGTGGCTCACGGGCCCAGTTGCTCCGTGGCATGTGGGATCCTCCCAGACCAGGGCTTGAACCTGTGTCCCCTGCATTGGCAGGCAGATTCTCAACCACTGCACCACCAGGGAAGCCTGAAACACTTTATTTTTGATCATGAAATAAAGTTCATCTCCTCTACAGAAATGAGTACTTCCCTACCTAGGTTGGCCCTGAACCTTACAAACAGACCAAGAACGCTCATGTTTCAAGTAATGTAAAACGAAGGCAAAGTCTTTCTCTTTTTCTCAGGAACATCTAACTTTCCAACCAGCATCCAGTTCTAGGATCAAAATTCCATGTGTCTTCAAGTGGGTTCAATTTTTTTTCCCCCTTATGATGTAGGTTATTGAACAAACTTGCACTGAATTGTTTGTTTCTACAGGGAATTTATTATCTTTGCTATTTCTGTTTTCAAAACCAGGACACCTACTGCCCTTTCACACTCAAAATGATAGCTGTCATAAGTAGATTAATGGGCATTATCAGGCTGGTTTGGAAAAGGCTGGAGCAGTGATAATTGTGTCACCGACAGTAAGAATGGGTGATCGAAGTGAATGAGTTAATTGATTTGTACACCAAACCAATCTTTTAGAAATCAAATACTTTTCAAGATTTAGGAAAGGATGGTCAGTTTTTCTTGGCAGTCAACCCTGTTTTCTGCTGCATAAGGTAATTGTGTGACAACCTGTCTGTCCTTTCTGAGAAAAAGACTTTGCTGCCTTCAAATTACGTTCTCATGTACAAGTTAGATTTTTGCATTGCTATTATTCCTCTTCTTTCTATTAGGACCTGAGACTTAAAAGAAAGTCTTATTCTCTGGGAGGTTGTTTTGATCACAGTGTTTTAGTGTAGAAACGACTCTTTTGAGGTAGTCAAAAAAGAGAGCAGGCAAACTGTTCAAGCAAAACCAAATAGCAACTCAATTGTTGGGAAAAGGAGGCAGGGCTGAAATGTACCATCTACACAAGGCCTCCCTTCTTTTGTCTCCTTTTTATACCTTCAAAAATGTTATTTGCTGAAAGTTATTTTCTGGGACAGATATACTTCCTTAATGTACTTTTTAAAGAAAATGTATTTATTTATTTGGCTGCATTGGGTCTTTCTTGCTGCATGTGGACTTTTTCTAGTTGCGGTGAGCGGGGGCTACTCTTCATTGCGGTGTGCCGGTTTCCCACTGCAGTGGCTTCTCTTGTTGCGAAGCACAGGTTCTAGGCACGTGGGCTTCAGTAGTTGTGGCACGTGGGCTCAGTAGTTGTGGCTCGCGGGCTCTAGAGCGCAGGCTCAGTAGTTGTGGCACATGGGCTTAGTTGCTCCATGGCATGTGGGATCTTCCCAGACCAGGGCTCGAACCCATGTTCCCTGCATTGGCAGGCGGATTCTTAACCACTGTGCCACCAGGGAAGTCCTCTTAATGTACTTTTAAATGCACTGAAGAAAAAAAAGGCTGTTTGTCAGAATCCAATTGACGAGAGAAACTTTTTATGTTGCTTTTGTGCATTGACAGCCAACCCTTAGGTTTTCTTAAAGGAAGTGAGGATGTGTGTTTTTATGCTAAGAAAATGCTATTTCCTTCCTTATTGTAAAATGAGTGCTTTTGGGACAAAAAAAAGTAGTGCCTTTTTCCACACCCTCCCCAAAGCATAGTGTCTCGGTTGATTGATAAAATAAGACTTCCTGCTATGTAAAGTAAGTCCTATTGAACACTCAAATATCCTTCTTTTATTAAAAGGAAACTTGGAGGTCACCTTTCATCCCCTTTATTTTACAAATAAACAAATAGAAACTTCTAGAGGGTCAGTGCTTGCCCGAGTTCTCACAGATCTTTAGAGGCTGATTGGAGTATGCCATTGTCACAATGTTCCCCATTTATGATTATATTTTCTCTGTGAACCTCCATATATTTATGGGCTTATGACTGAAATAAAATTTACCCCCTGGAACTTTGCACATCTGGAAGAAAAGGAGAAATAGAATAGGTATACTCCCCACTGGTGGAGAGGCCCTGATGAATCCCCAATTCTGGACTAAGGGGAGGCCCAAGGAGGCTCCAAAGATCTTTAGGAAAGTGCCCAGGCTTGACCAAAAGCAGGCTTATATAAAGGTTAAGCAACCCCTTATATCTTTCTTGTGTCCTTCTGCCTGTTACCTCCATTCAGTTATCCCACTATCTTGGACCACTTTCCTGGGGAAATTTATGACTGCCAGGCCATTTCAGTGAAGGAAAAAAAAAAAAAGTACTGTTATTTCCATTTCAACATGTCAGAGATATACTAAATTTCACTGATTTTATTCTTGAATATATTTTGTCCTACATTGAAAATCTGGTTTTAATAATATCAAAATTATGACTTATTTGCTTTATCCTAATATATTACTTATGTATATAAATATAAAAATATAAATACATTTTTAATAAAATATATTACTTACATATTTATATTAAGATTAAATTTACTATATATTTTGAATTAGAAAATATATAAACTAGCATAAAACAGTAATTTCAATATTACAAATAACAATTGTTTAGTGCAGCTTAAAATTTCCTTCTAGTTCTTTGTTACCATAGGATACATTCTATTAAGGATGGACAAGTAAGTACTGTCAACTGAAATATTTTTTTCTCTGAGGTGGTTTGCTATTAATTTGTTATATAGTTAGGTTTGCTTGTTTTATTTTGGTTTCAATTTTAGGTCTTGCTTTTTTGTTCTTTTTGACTGGATTTAAAATTTTAATATGTAAAACATTGATATGGTCTCCCAACCAGAGCTATAAAGAAAGCTATAAAGAAAGCTATAAAGAAAGCTATACCTAGAAGTCTTATCTGTGTCACCACTGCACTCTTCTTACTACAATATGTGCTGTATGTAACCATTTTTATTAACTTCTGGATTATCTTTTAGGATTTTTGTGGTGGTAGTGATTGTTTTTATAAGTATGTGTGTATTGCATGTATCTGTTCTTTTTCCTTCCCTTTCTTACTAAACATAGCATGCAATATCCACTTTTCTTCACCTTGTTATATTCACTTGACAATATATCCTGAAAGTTCTTCCATATCAGTATAGAGAAATCTTCCACATTCTTTTTGTTGGGAGCTGTGTGTGAGGTGGGGGCTATATATTACTCCATTGTTTTTATTTTCCAAAATTTATTTCACCAGCTCTTTATTAATCAACATTTGATAGATTTACAATTTTTGCCCATTACAGATAACGCTGCAATGAATAATCTTTTCACAATGTCATTTTGTATTTATAAAATGTGTCTTTGGGATAGATTTCTAGAATTGGGGTTGCTGGATGAAAAGGAACATTCATCTGTTGTATTGCTAGAAGTTGCCAAATTCTTCTCAAAAGGGGAATTATCTTGTATTCCGCTATTGATGTGTGAGAGTGAGTTTTTCTAATAGTCTTGACAACCCAGTTTATAGTCATTTTAGATTTGCCAATCTGATATGTGAGAGGTGATACTTCATAGTTTTATTTTGCTTTCTAAAAATTGAGTGAAGTGAACATCCTTTTATATGTTTAAGAACGATGATTTAAGTGTTGTTTTGAAGTTCAGTTTTTTTTTAACATAACAGGGTTAAAACTCTGATAAAATTTCACAAGGATATAATCCTTCTTTGTGAATTAAAATCGATTACATTTCATATTGTAAAAAATATGAGGATATTACATAAAACAAAACTGTTACTCACTGAAAGTTTCTGAATTACGCTACTGATTCAAAGTAGGAGTAATTATTTTCCTCTTATGAAAGTAATGTATGCTTTTATTTGGAAAGTCTATAGTGTAGAAGTAAAAACAGTTATACCACTTAGATGTAACATATTTTGGGATATTTTCTTTCAGTCTTTTTCTATTCTTTTGAAACATTATTGTTCACAGTAATATTTTTCATTTTATTAGACTTTATTTTTAGAGCATTTTTAGGATTAGAGAAAAATTGGTCAGAAAAATACAGAGTTCCCATGAATTCCCATGGAATATCTCTTCATTTACTTAGATCTTTGATTTCTTTCATCTGATTTTTGTAGTTTTCCTCATTTAAATCTTGTATATATTTTGTTAAATCTATACCTAAGTATTTCATCTTCTGTTGTTAATATAAGTTGTGTTGTTTTTAAATTTCAGCTTCTAATTGTTCATTGGTAGTATTTGAGAAAGCAAATTTACTTTTGTATATTAACTTTGCATCCTGAAAACTTGCTACTATCACTTACTAGATCCAGAAACTTTTTGTTGATTCCTGAGGATTTTCTACATAGACAGTCAAGAAATCTACAAAGAAACACTTTTATTTCTTCCTTTCTAATCTGTATACTTTTTTCTTGTCTTGTCTTACGGCATTAGTCAGGATTTCCAGTAGAATATTGAATAAGAATGGTGAAATTATTTTGGCCTTGTTTCCATTCTTAGGGAAGAGCATCCAGTTACTCACCATTAAGTACAATGTTAGCTGTAGGGCTTTTGTAGAAGTTATTTGTTAAGTTGAGGAAATTTCTCTTTATTCCTAGTTCGCTGAAAGTTTTGTCCTGGATGAGCGCTGAATTTTGTTAAATGCTTTTTCTGCATCTATTAATATAATCATATAATCTTTAATCCTTGGTCTGTTGATATGATGAATTACATTAGTTGATTTTTGATTGTTAAACAAGGCTTGTATAACTAGAGTAAATCTCACTCAGTCATAGTATATAATTCTTTTCATACATTGTTGAATCTGCCTTATTGATACTTTGTTAAGGATTGCAGCTATGATCATAAAAGGTATTTGTCTGTAGGTTTCCTTTCTTGGTAATGCTTTTGTCTTATTTTGGTATTATCCTGGCTTCACAGAATAAGTTAGGATGTATTCCTCTGCTATTTTCTGGAATAGATTACAGGGATTGGTATCATTTCTTTCTTAAATATTTGGTAGAATTCACCAGTGAGACCATCTGGGCTTGGTGTCTTCTGTTTGGAAGAAACATTAATTATTGATTTAATTTCTCTACTAAAAGCACTCTCTCAGTCTCTTTTAACTGGTATATTTAGAACACTAATATTTAAAGTGATTACTGATATAGTTGGACTAATATCTTCTATTTTGTAGCTGTTGTCTAGTTGTATTTAATTTTTTTCCTTCCATGCCATTTATGCTTTCTCTGTTTTTTTAAATTAATTAATTAATTAATTTCAGGTAACATTGGTTTATAACGTTATCTAAGTTTCAAGTGAACAACGTATTTCGACATCTGTACACTCTACAGTGGGCTTATCACCAAAAGTTTAATTTCTATCTGTTACCATACAGTTGACCCCATTTACCCATTCTGCCCTTCCCTTCTGGTAGCAATCTGTTCTGTGTCTATGTGCTTGTTTTTGTTTTGTTTGTTTGCTTATTTATTTATTTATTTAATATTCCATATATGAGTAAAATCATATGGCATTTGTCTTTCTCTGTCTGACTTATTTTACTTAGCATAATACCTTCAAGGTCCATCTACATTGTTGTAAATGGCAAGATTTTATCTTAATGGCCAAGTGGTATTTCATTGCACTTATATACCACATCTTCTTTTTCCATTCATCCATCAGTGGGCACTTAGGTTGTTCAATATCTTGACTATTGTAAATAATGCTGTGATGAATACAGGGCTGCATATATCATTTTGAATTAGTGTTTTCAGATTCTTTGGATAAATACCCAGAAGTGGAATAGCTGGATTGTATGGTAATTCTATTCTTAAATTTTGAGGAACCTCCATACTTTTTTCCATAGTGGCTGCAATAATGTACATTTCCAGCAACAGTGTATGAGTGTTCCTTTTTTCTCCACATCTCCAACACTTGTAATTTCTTGTCTTTTTGATGATAGCTGTTCTAATGAGCATGAGGTAATATCTCAATATAGTTTTGATTTGCATTTCCCTAATTAGTGATGATGAATATATCTTCATGTGCCTATTAGCCATCTGTATGTCTTCTTTGGGAAAGTGTCTGTTCAGATCCTCTGCCAATTTTTAATCAGGTTGTTCTTTTGTTGTATGACTTCTTTCTATATTTTGGGTATTAACCTCTTATTGGATATATCATTTGCAAATATATCCTCCAATTTGGTAGGTTGTCTTCTTGTTTTGTTGATGATTTTCATTGTGCAAAGGTTTTTTAGTTTGATGTAATCTTATTTGGTTATTTTTGCTTTCCTTTTCCTTGCCTGAAAAGACATATCCAGAAAGATATTGCTAAGACTGGTGTCAAAGAGCATACTGCCTATGTTTTCTTCTAGGAGTTTTATGGTGTCAGGTCTTACATTCAAGTCTCTAACCCATTGAGTTAATTTTTGTGTATGGTGTAAAATATTGGTCTAGTTTCATTCTTTTACATGTGGCTGTCCAGTTTTCCCAACCCTGTTTGTAAGAGACTATCTTTCTCCATTGTATATTCTTTGTTCTTTTGTCGTAAATTAATTTTTTATATATATGTGGGTTTATCTCTGGGCTCTCAATTCTGTTCCATTGACCTCTGGTCTGTTTTTCTGCCCATATCATGCTGTTTTGATTACTATAACTTCATAGTGTAATTTGAAATCTGGGAGTGTGATACCTCCCTCTTTGTTCTTTTTTCTCAGGATAGTTTTGACTATCTGGGTCTTTTGTGGTTCCATACAAATTTTAGGATTATTTGTTTTAGTTCTGTGAGAAATGTCATGGATATCTTGATAGGAATTGCATTGACTCTGTAGACTGCATTGGGTAGTATGGACATTTTAACAATATTCTTCCAATTTATGTACATGGAATACCATTCCATTTATTTGTGTCTTCTTCAGTTTCTTTCATCAGTGTCTTATGGTTTTTAGTGTAAATGTCTTTCAGCTCCTTGGTTAAATGTATTCTTAAGTATTCCTTTTGCTGTGATAGTAAATGGGATTGTTTTCTTAATTTCTCTTTCTGATAGTTTTTTATTAGTGTATAGAAACACAACAAATTTTTGTATATAGATTTAGTACCCTGCATTTTACTCTATTTTTTTATTTCTAATTTTTTTTCTTTTTTTTTTTTGTTGGAGTCTTTAGGGTTTTCTGTATATAAAATTATGTCATCTGCAAATAGTGATAGTTTTCCTTCTTCCATTCCAATTTAAATGGATTTTATTTCTTTTTCTTGCTTAATTGCTCTGGCTAGGACTTCTAATACTATGTTGAATAACAGTGACAAGAGTGAGCGTTCTAGTTCTTGATCTTAGAGGAATAGCTTTAAGTTTTTCACTGTTGAACGTATGATGTTAGTGGTGAGCTTGTCATATATGACATTTATTATGTGGATGTATGTTCCCTCTATAGCTATTTTATTGAGAGTTTTTATCATAAATGGATGCTGAATCTTATGAAATACTTGCTGCATCTATTGGGATGATCATTAGTTTTTATTTTTCATTTTGTTAATGTGGTGTATCATGTTGATTGATCTGTAGATGTTGTACCATTGCTGCATCTCTGGAATAAATCCCACTTGATCGTGGTGTATGATTCTTTTAATATATTGCATGCAGATTGCTAATATTTTGTTCAGGAATTTTGCCTCTACATTCATCAGAGATATTGGCCTGTCATTTTCTTTTTTTGTGTTGTCCTTGTCTGGTTTTGGTATCAGGGTAATGTTTGCCTTGTAAAGTGAGTTAGGAAATACTCCTTCCTGCTCAGTATTTTGGAAGTGTTTGAGAAGGATAGGTATTAAATCTCCTAAGAATGTTTGGTAGAATTCACCTGGACTTTAGATTTTTAGGAATTTTTTTATAACTGTTTCAATCTTCTTACTAGTACTCATTCTATTGAGATTTTAAATTTCTTCATGATTTCTGTCTTGAAAGGTTGTATGATTTTAAGAATTCATCCATTTCTTCTAGGTTGTCTAATTTGGTGTACACCTCTTTATAGTATTCTTTTATAATCCTTTGTATTTCTGTTGTATCCCTCATATATCTACTGTTTCGCTTCTGATTTATCTGAGCCTTCTCTCGTTTTTTCCTCAGTGAGTCTAGCTAAAGAATTGTCAATTTTGTTTATCTTTCAAAGAATCAACTCTTAGTTTCACTGATATTTTCTGTTATCTTTTTAGTCTCTTTCATTTATTTCCACTCAGATCTTTATTATTTCCTTCCTTCAACTAATTTTGGGCTTTTGTTTGGTCTTCTTTTTCTAGTTCCTATAGGTGTAAGGTTTAATTGTTTATTTGAGATTTTTCTTTTTCTTGAGGTAGGCCTGTATTGCTATTAACTTCCTTTTTAGTATCATTTTTGCTGCATCCCATAGAATTTGGTATGTCATAGTTTCATTTTCATTTGTATTTAGGTATATTTTTGATTTCTCCTTTGATTTCCTCATTGACACAATAGTTGTTCAGTAGCATGTTGTTTAGCCTCCACATATTTGGTTTTTCCAGCTTTCTTCTTGTAGTTGATTTCTAGTTTTATACCACTGTGGTCAGAAAAGATGTTTGATATGATTTCAGTCCTCTTAAATTTATTGAGACTTGTTTTGTGTCCCAAAAAATGGTCCATCCCTGAGATGTTCTGTGTGCACTTGAGAAAAAGGTGTATTCTGCTGCATTTGGATGGAATGTTCTGTATAAATCTATCAAGTTTATCTGGTCTAATGTTTCACTTACAGCTGCTGTTTCCTTGCTAATGATCTATCTATTGATGTAAGTGGGCTGTTAAAGTTTCCTACTATTATTGTGTTGCTGTCAATTTTTCCCCTTAGGTCTCTTAATATGTTTTATGTATTTTGGTACTCTTATCTTAGGTGCACATTTATTAATAAATGTTATGTCTTCTTAATGAATTGTCTGCTTTACCATTATATAATGTCCATCTTTTTCTCTTGTTACATTTTATCTTGAAGTCTATTTTGTCTGGTATGAATATGGCTACACCTGCTTTATTTCAGCTGCCATTTTCTTGGAGTATCCTCTTCCATCCCTTCACTTTTAGCTTATGTTTGTCTTTAGAACTGAGATGAGTTTCCTGGAGATAGCATACAGTTGGGTCTTGTTTTTTAATCCATCCAGCCACTCTTTGTCTTTGACTGGTAAATTCACTCCATTTACATTCAGAAAATTATTGATAAGTGAGGACTTAGAACTGCCATTTTATCTTTTGTTTTCTGGTTGTTCTATATCTCCATTGTGTCTTTTTCCTTGTGTTTCTGTCTGACATTTTGTTTGGTGGTCTTATATGATGTTTTCTCAGTTTCTTCTTCTTTATGTTTTTTATCTGCTCTAGATGTATGTTTTGTGGTTACACTGAGGGTTTGTATAAAGCATCTTATAGATAAAATAGTCCTTTTTCTGCTGATAGCATTTTATCTTCATTTACCCATATAGTCATTTTCCTCTTTCATTTTTATGTTTCTGTTGTCTCAAATTATTCCATTTTATTTTGTGAATTCTATTATCAGGTTGAAGTAGCTATAGTTATTTTTACTATTTTTTCCATTTAATCTTTATGCTATAATTAAATGTTTAACCACCTTCTGACATAGAGTTGCAGTTTTCTGATTCTGTCTATCATGCTACTCAAAGTTTTGTGTACTTATGCCTTTTCATTTCAGGTAGAAGATCTCCTTTCAACATTTCTTGTAAGGCTACTCTAGTGGTGATGACTCCCTCAGCTTTTGTTTGTCTGGGAAAGTCTTTATTTCTCCTTCACATCTGAAGGATACCTTTGCTGGATAGAGTATACTTGTCTGACAGTTTTTAATCATTTAATATTTTCTGTGTGTCATTGCACTCTCTGCTGTCCAGTAGTTTCTCTTGAGAAATCTGTTGGTGGCCTAATGAGGGTTTCTTTGTAGGTTACTGTCTTTTTTACCTGGCTGCCTTTAAGATTCTTTGTCATTGACTTTTGACAGTTTTAACATAACGTGTCTTAGAGAAGGTCTTTTGGCATTGAGATAATTAGTTGTTCTCTTAGCTTCAGAGATTTGTTTATCCAGTTCCTTCCCCAGGATTGGGAAGTTCTCAGTTATTATTTCTTTGAATAAACTGTCTACACCCTTCTCCCTCTTTTCTCCTTCTGGGATACCCATTATCCTTGTGTTGCCCTTTATAATGGGCTCTGATAGTTCTCATAGAATTTCTTCTTTTTAAAAAAGATCTCAGTTCTCTCTCCTCTTCTACCTGAATTATTTCTAGATTTCTACTATTGAGCTCACTAATTCTGTCTTCCATATGGTCTCTGAGATCTGTCATGAGGTATCTTGTCATGAGGTGTCTGTAATTAATTTTGGTAAAATTTCAGTAATTATTACTTAAAATATTCCTCTGTTTCTTCCTCATTCTCCTCTCTCTGATGTTTCCATACATGTATGTTACACCTTTTGTAATTGTCCTACAGTTCTTGGATATTCCATTCAGTGTTTTCATTCTTTTATTTTTTTCTCTTTTCTTTTCAGTTTTGGAAGTTTCTATTGACATATCTTCAAGCTCATTTGAGATTTTTCTCAGTTGTGTTTAGTTTACAGATGAGCCCATCAAAGAGCATTCTTCATTTCTGTTATAGTGTTTTTGATTTCTAGCATTTCCTTTTGTTTCTTAGTGTTTCCATCTCTCTGCCTACACCACCCATCTGTTCTTGCATGTTGTCCAGTTTTGCCATCAGAGGCTTTAGCATGTTAATCAGAATTATTTTAAATTCATAGTCCGATAATTCCAAAATTGCTGCTGTATCTGAAATCTTGTTCTGAAGCTTGCTTTTCCTTTTCATCCTGCATTTTGGCCATTTATCATATCTTGTTTTATTTATTTATTTTTTGCTGAAAGCTGAACACGATATCTTGAGTAAAAGGAGGTTAGGTAAATAGGATTTTTATGTGAGGCTGTGTTATGGTTAGTAATTATTCTTTGCTGTAGCTGTGGTGCCAGATAATAAAATTTCCTTTAATGTCCTCATTTTTATCTCACTGCTGTCTTTGGTTTTCCCTAGAGACCCTTTCTTAAATAGAGCCTGAAGCATGCTATCCTTTTAGCTGTAATTCCCTGTTATACATAAGCCTATTGTGAGGTGGTAAGGTGTGGGGAAAGACAAAATATTTTATAATCTTTTGATTAGGTCTTGGTAATTTTAGTGAACCTGTGTGCCTGGGCTGTGACCTTCACAAATGCTTCTCAGCTTTTACCCCCACCCCCTCAATGACGAAGTCTACAGGGCTTGGTGTTGGGTATACCCTTCCCCCACTTCAAAAGCTAGAGGGGGCTGGAGTTTGGGTAATTTCCTTCTAAGTTCAGTTAGTGTCTTGGAAAAGCCAAGTGGCTTTGGTAAAATAGTTTCCCTTGCGGGTAGGCCTTTTCTAAGGAGAAGAGAAAGCTCTAGGTATATTTCAAAGCAGTTACTTTTCCCCTACCCCTGAGAAAAGCTTGAGGGGACTTTCTTCTAATCTTTTATCTGAGAACTGGGAGGGCTCCAGGAGGTAAATGCCATGGAAATGTGGGTATCTCTCTAAGGACAGGTCCCCCCCCCCCAAATTTTTAATTCTCAAGTTAGTCCATGCTCAGCCGCCAGTAATTAGGCAACTATACTTAAATATTCTTACCAGTTGCTGGCTCCAGTAACACTTCTGCTCCCTGCAAGATGTGATTCTCTCTATTTGCCTATCTCTCCAATTTGGGGGCAGTAGTTTTTATAGCCTCAGTTCTCTGATGGATCTAAAAAGCATTACTGATTTTCAGTTTGATTCACTTTTTGTGTGTGTGTGCAGATGGGAGTGAGGACTTCCAAGCTCTTCGCATGTCTGACCAGAAACCGATGTATCTTATTGATTTTTACAAGAAAAGATGATAATAAGAAAGATGATAATCTGGTATATTTGGTTATTTCTAGTTTTTTGTTTTCCCATTAATTTTCATGTGTTTTGATTTACACAAATATTTCCTTTTTATGAGAATTTAGTAATAGATATTCATGGTTATGGGAATTTCAGCACTGCCTTTTAAAAACTGAGTAAATGTCCTTCTAAACTAAATGATACAAGTTTAGAAGATTTTATTTGGAATGTAAAATTTTAAATTTTTTCTTGATATCTTATATGTATACAAGCCTACTTGTAAAAGATTCCTTCTTGAGATACCAATTGAATCTTTTTCCAACCAAGTAATTTTCCAGATATTTTCATATAGGTAAATATCCATTTGTTTTGAAAAATAAATCTTGTGGGAGAAAAATTATTCAATTTTTATGACTAACTTTTCTCAATAACAACATCTATATCAATTATATATTACATGATTTCCCTTTTTATGGGAGCTAACATTCATAGTGTTATGACCAATAGAACCTCCTCCAAAATTATTGGTGGTGTTGCTTTGGAAAAATAAAATGAGACTTTGATTTTACTCTGAACTTCCTAGTAAAGTAATAGTAAATTAGTATGACCTCTTTAAAATCCATCGATACCAAAGTCACATCTATGGAACCATTTTTGTTTCATAAAGCAATGGATACTTCCCAACTGCTAAAGTAATTCTGTTAGAGTACACTGGAAAATCCAAGTTATAAATGAGGCACATGGAGCCAACATCATCATCACTCTTTAGGGACAAAAGCACATATGGAAACACTTTATGGATTCATTAAATACCAATCTGAAATAACATAACATCAATATTGGTAGCTCAAAAATGATAACAGCTGACAGATGGCAACCAATTAGAGCAATTAGCAATTAACTTGTGTGTCCCTGTCCCACCTTCATTCTCCTTCACTTGCTGCATGAATTCCTATAATCCCTGGAAATGTGCCTGAGATTCAGTCTCTGCTACAGATCATTGGGATAATATATTTGGGCCAATTACTGAAAATGGATTTGGAGAGAAAGAGCATGTCACTTTTTAGCTTTTGTTTAAAATATGTCTATTCTTTTTAGGGAAAATCTAATTTAAAATATATCCTAAGATATATTTTTTCTAGAATGAAAAAGAATGTTATAAATAAAGTTACAAAACTTTAAAAATATTTATATACTAACACATAAATAGTTTTAATATATCAGTGGCCCTATAAAATAGTTCAACTCAACAAACCTTTCCAAAATATTTTTTTCTTCAAAGCAAAAATACAGTTGTGAAATATATGTCCACTACAACCTATTCCAAGAACATCTCTGTTCTTTAGGCTTTCTTCTTCTTTTTTTTTTTTTTTTCTCCCTGTGTCCCGGCGCTTGAGGATAGAACCCGCGGACTGAAAGCCGCCGGTACTGAAGACATGACGCCGAGGGGGCCGGAGCCCTTTCCCTCTACCTCCGTACATTACGCGGACCGGGACCGCAAGCCCAATCCCCGCCAAGAAAAGGAGGGTCTAGGCTTTCTTAACTGAGCAATAATATTGTTTATTTCATGACACTCAACATTGACCATTACCAAAATTTGTGTTCATATTTTCACCACAGAAAAATTAATTTTTTCTTAATGTTGAACATTTAAAATGATTTTATAATAGCTTTACAATGATATTAGCTGTTTAACCTTTGACAGCATAAGATTCTAAAATATTTACTTCGATTCCATTAACTGAATGAAAAAAATTGAACCATTATTGGCATTAACTGATTTTCTGGCTTGAAGCATCCAACGTGACTGATATAACATTGGCATCATTTAACTCTTTGCAAAGTTCTTCTCTAAAGAAATCAACACAGGCAAACTTCAATGAATGCTCCCTCCCTTTTAAAGACCATCTTAAGTTGTTTTCGCCATGTTGTCTTCAATTAGTAAATGAAGGAACAGGAAGATTAGAGCATGGTCATAGAGGTGGGGAAAAATGTGCCCTACACTAGTTTGAGCCCTGTACAAAGTTATTCCCTAGAAAAAGGAAACAATCTGGGTGACAAAATACAACCCATTCTCTACTTCCCAAACCATGGTGCCCTACAGGGGTTGCATCACCCTGAAAAAGTGGTTGAATTTTTAAATTAGCACAAAGTCACCGACTACTTTCAAACCATGTGTCCACAGAGCTGCTGCTGCCCACCCAGATGGAGCTTTTTTCTAAATCACATGAAGGTTCCCTTTAGACTAGGTGTTGATCTGAATACAACAGTGAGGGAAAAATCCTTTGAAGGATCAGAAGAAAAATTAGCCTTCCCCAAATCATTTCCATCTAGCTCCTAACATATTACGTTTCCAGACACCTTTGATTAATTTAAATTTTATTTGAATAGAGAGACCATTCTGCAGCTCTAACCTCTTAAAGTTCAACCATAGCTGCTCAACATGAAACATTTTAAGGGCTTTTCCATCAGTTTTGGCAAGTTTTTTTGGTCTTTTTGAATGTGCTTCCATATGACTAGCTGTCAAGGAATACTGTCGGAAAAGCTTTTCCTATAACTTTATGGTATGCCTAAAGAGACATTGGTTTGATGAAGTATGTAATTTTTCCAAATATAACTTTGTTTTTCTTTGGGGGGGTTAATTACAAACCCTATCAATTTATAGGGAATTATCATTTCAGTAAAGAAATCATTATCAGCTATAAAATATTCCAATTAAGTAGTTTCTAGAACTAGTCTTTTCCCCAAAGTCCCTTCTAACCTGGTATTTAACATAAGCTGTATTCTACAGATTGGAGGCATACACAAAATTTTGGAAAGGTGAAGACAGAGAAAGAGCTTCTCTCTTCTGTTCTTTGGACAAAATTTCACTTGTTCTTTTTCTAGTTCAGAGAGAGACTGAAAAACAGCTAAAGATAATTCATTAATATGAAGAATTCAACTCTCAAAAGAATGCCTTTTATGATAAAATAACTTTTATCTACAGAAATCCAAAGACAAAACATATACATAGGGCTTTCCCCAACCTGTGTGAACAGCGTGACTGAACTATATATCATTAATCAGATAACAACAGCATTATACAAAATCAACCATAGCATAGCCTCCTTACACAAAACATGTAAGATTAGGGCATGATAGCTTTCATTTTCTTAATGTTATTTTATTCTTTTGCTCATGGAATAGTAACAAAAACTATTGAGTTATTTACCACTCCTTTATTATTTGTGGTTGAGTCATCTTCATTCTGCAAAATAATAACTTAAAAATCCCATATGAATTGAAATGGGATAAAAGAGCTCAACAGATGTAGCTGTATCTCTCATATGAAAATAAACGGAATGTTTTCCTTAATCAATCAGAATGAATAATGTTGATGGGCTTGGCAGTGACTAAATCAGGGCTGCCAGCTCCAGCTACCTTGCGTGATTTCATCTTTTCAATCAGACTAAAAAATGCTTTCCCTCCTTCACACTGGACAACTTCATTTTCACACGTTCAATTTTACAAAACTCAAAAGGAATTCTAAAACCTTCGCCTGTCTCATAAAATGTTTACCAGATATGTCTACAGGATGGCAGCTGTGCTAGCATGTTTCATAATAAGGAGAAATAAAGTGGCCAAGTAAACTCTACTGAGGAGCATAAACAATCATATTCATGGGAGGTTGTTTATTGTCGGTCATGCTACAAGGTCACATTTTTTGGCAATTTTGTTTAAAACTTCACTTAAACAACTGTCTGCTGTAGAACATCCTGGACAACTGGAAGGCTGCCTTTGTTTAAATCAGCTTTGAGAATATGACTGAGTCAGTGACACCCCTTAACTTTCTGTTTTTCACAGGAGTTCAAATGCATCTGTTTTTTGAGCTTCAATGTATATTTCCACAATTATTACCATAACAACCCAGCATAAGCACATTAGAAAAAGAGGCATTTGTCTTCTTTACCAATCCTCCTGTTTACAACATAGTCAACACAGTAAGACCTTCAGGGAATAAGAGGTAAAAGAATAATAAATCTAATATGCTGAGACTTTTGTGCATTTGTTATTATAAGCATTTAAATATATTCCAGTTTGAAATAATTTACATATATGATTATTGCTCTATTGTTATTATCCTATGAATAATAACATTACTAATTGTATCTCTATTATCATTATATAAATATTATTATATAAATATCTATTAAATATCTATTATTATTCACAAAAATTCCATTTTACAGATGAGTAAACTGAGGCATAGAGATTTCAGTTCCTTAACCAAAGTCACACTGCTTGTAAGTGGTGGAAACAGATTCCATCCTCAGCCAAATCTGATTACAGAACTCATGTACCTGACCTCTACCCTATATAGTTTTGTAGGGATCAGTTTTCTTCTTTGTTTCATCTTCTTGAAATATTCCTTTCTACTCTTTCTGAGGGTTCTGGGGTCTCAGAGATTACCAAAGCTAAGCTAAGATTTACACTTCTGTTTTCATGAGTGGTGTTGGGCTGTGAGTGATGAAGAAAGATATATACATAAAAATTTCCAGTAATTACATTCCTGGATTACTTGCAGCGAAGAGAAAGGAAGTCAGTTACATTCTTCTTGAATGCTGCCATTAAGTCACACTTTGGCATTTCTACACTGACCCACAAGTAAACTATGGTTTTCATCATCTTAATCCAATCTGTAGCCATGCTAGTTATTACTAAACAGAGAAGCACTCATTCTCTTATGACAAATTGGTGCCTGAGATATCACTGGTGGGCAAAGGGTCTTCTCTGAAAGCCATGCAGCCTGTGGCCATGTAAAAAAGTATACATCCTAGAAGGTGGTCAGTCATTGCCACCTGGTGGTTAAAGCAATTTAACCTTCTATGTAGGTAGAGAAATCAGCAAGGCCATGGTTGGCTAGTTCACTCAATTTTACTGATTTTTGGCAGTGGAGACACTTATTTAGTGACAGATGGTTTAAAATGTTAAACAGAGTTAATTCCTACCCCAAGTTCATTTCCATCTCCCATATTTTTATATCTCCTCTGGTTATCTTACTTTTCTGTTTCTGCTCTGCTTTCATAGAGTTGGAAAAATATCCTACCAAAGCTCTAAATTCAGGACTTTTCACAATGCAGTCCATTCTGAGACAGACTTTATTATCTCAGAATATATCTCGATTGCCCTGAAGACATTGTTGTAAATTTTTTAAGGACATTATTCAAAGGTTGTGGTTTCTGAAGGGCTTTGGGATCTGATACAGGGAATATATTCTTTAAATATTGCCTGTTGGTATTGTCATGATGTGTCAGAAGCCAGATGTGTGATTTGGGGTCCAGAAATAAAAGAATGATGAGGTAAATATCTAAATCTAAAATGAAGCCAGTAATGACTGGCTCATGACATTAAATAGGCTAAAAAGAGAGGAGAACCAACAGAAAAATTTACAAAACTGGTGCATATAAATTGCAGTCCTTCTGATTTCATTTAATAGCAAGGTGATGGTATATATAAAAAAGATCACGGTGCTTAAAAGAAAGACATACTTTAATTACAAATACAATAATAAACGAATAAAGTGAATATCCTAGTTACTTCTCACAGTTTTTGTCCCAAGGCAAGAAAAGAGCTGGCTAAAGCCACACAAATGTAATCAGCAATCCATGTCCTTCTTTCCTTGGCAATTTTCTGTCTCCATAGTTGTAGAAACATCGTGGAAAATCAAGTGTCTCAGATGAAGTCTCTTCTTTTCAGTTATGGGAATAACTTGGTCCATGTCTCACTCTTTTTGTGACAAATTACCATCTTAGAGAAGGTTCCGTAGCTTTTATTCTATACTGTGTGGGGTGTCTATTATTAACCCCTCTTCCTTTGTCTTTTCCTTCTAGCAGGGACAGAGTGATCTGAGGAAGTATTTAAAATAAACTCACATTTTCTGAAGCCATATTAAAATATACCACACGATCAGTGTTATTACTAGACAATCACAGAAGCAAGCTTTGGACCATTAAGCCGAATAGATAATATTTTGACAACCATTTTAGAGACCATACTTATCTCCTAATCTCAAGCTATGGTTTCACTACCTATACATATATATTTTTTCTAGTTCTATAATCATGCTTAAAAATACAATAAAAGGGGATTAAACACCCCTCTCCCTTGTTGTCAGCACCACATCTCATTGTACATTTTATTTCTACAGGATCCCATAAAGACAGCTATGCATCAGCAGGAAAATATAGTTCCTAACATTCAAAATCAATGATGCAGATAATAGGGAACCAGCATCCTCAGTGTGAGATATATACTGTCCTTGGTCCCTGGCCCAGATGTTGGTAACAACCAATAAACTCTATTATACACATATATAAAAAAAAGCAGCTTGAAGGAATGGGCTGCTTAGCTTAGATTTATTAGGAGACGTCTTTAATATGCCATATGGCAGCTTGGCTCTTGGAAGCAGTGCAGCCTTGTGAAGGAACGGATTGAGGTGTGATGACCAGTCCCAGCACAAGCATGGATACCCTTCCAGGGAAACAAGTGCTTGATGCAGGATTTTTCACCAGTGTCACCCATGATATGTGTCTTAGTAGTCCATTATGTCTCAATACGTTTTCAATCAGAGCCGGGATCTCCATTATCCCCACTGTTTAGAGAAATCTCTATCCATCTCTAGGATGGGGGATGAGAGAAAGAGAGGGCAGGGCTGAGATCCATCATGTTATTTAACCTAACTTCTGCCTTTTATTGAAACACTTTGTGTAGAAATACAAACTAGGGGATTTGCAATGTTTTTAAAAGCTATTATTCAAGTAAATGGAAAAGTGGCATCGTGTAGGTTGTTTGGAATACCAGAGAGCACAAAATAGATTTTTCTTCTACTTGAAGATGGCGGTGTGAGAACTACTTTCCTTTATTCAAACATCATGCCTTCCACACATAAAGGCTTTTTATTCAATTATCTGTATCAATCGTGTGCTTCCTTTTCATTAACATGCAAGATAATGTTATCAATATGTTAAAGCTGATAGGGAACAGTCACTGTGATACATGTGTACTAACTGCATCTTTGCAAGTTAAAAATGCAAATACACTTTCTAGGCAAATGACAGGGCAAGTTTTATGGTTTAAATTTTTGTAAATTTATTATTTAACTTTTTGTAAATATTTCAGGTCCTTGCTGAGTCCAAGAGCTGGAGTTATTGAAAAGGAATGGCATAACATGTTTTGCAAATGCAAACTCAGTGAATAGAGGCATATTTAAAATTAAGCCATGAGAAGAATACACATCACTTATCTGATAATTCTGCTAAAATGAAAAATCTGAATCTAATCATGAGGCAATATCAAGCAAACACAATTTGAGGAACATTCTGAAAAATAGCCAGCCTGTAATCTTCAAAAGTACCAAGGTCATAAAAGTCAATGAAGGACTAAAGAATTTTCCTAGAGTCAAGGAGACATAACAGACATGAAAACTAAATAAAACATAAGATTCTGAACAGGACCCTTTGGCTTAATTAGGGACACTATTGGGGCAACTGATGGGGTCTGTGGCATAGACTGAACCAATAATGTAAATTTTCCGGTGTTGATGGTTGCATTGCGGTTATGTAGGAAGTGTCCTTTTTGGTAGGATATAGAAAATAAAATATTTAGAAGCGATGGAGCATCATGTTAAAAATTTACTCAAGCGATTCTGTAAAAAAAAATGTTCTTTATACTATTCAACTTTTCTGAATTGCAGTTATTTCAAAATAATAAAAATTAAGCTGCCTTTTATCTCTGAATTTTAAATTTCTTTGGTGGCTCCTTGGGAATGGAAGTACTTGCTAATTCAATTGGTAAAAGCAGCCAAATCTAAGAATTATATGAAAGAGATAACTGGCTAATTACTTATCATTATTTCTGGAATATATTAGTGATATAAAATTAAAATAATTATGAAATAATTGCATGAGTAAAATGGCATTTAGTATTTTAATTTGTTCCTAAATCATTTGATTAATTTTTAGGTAATATTATTAAACTGAGTAAATGCCACAGAAACAGTCATGAAAGCATTATGCTATTAAAAGACAACGCATGCTGTTCAATTCAATGAAAAGTTTCTCATTAACTTTTTAAAGTGCAATTTTCTCTTTGTAGCAAGGCCAACTTCATCTATAAATACTGCGTCTTTGACAGAAAACTTGTAGTACTCTAGGCACTGTCTTGTTTAACCTTTGAGCATTAACTGATATTTGAGTAGTGATATTTGCACAAGAGCTGCTATGGTTTCAAGTTGACAAGCCATTAACTCTTCTTTCCCTAAAGCAACTACTAAACAATTCACTTGGAAATTTTACAATTAGATTTTCCACTTAGCTGTTTACCGCTTATTACTTCATTCCTCTTCCTCGAAACTTTGAATTCTTTAAATATCACTAATATATTTGGTTTTTATTTTTCCACCAGTTTTTTTTTTTTTTTATTGATTGGCAACTAATTGTGGAAGAAAAAACGCAACATGGGCATGCATTCAATTTGATTGTGTTCATGTTTATCTTTAGTAGCAGTTTAATAGCAGTTTATTTTAATGTGGCAGGATGTTTACTCAGGCTTTTGAGCCAAGGCATGCTGACTGAAACTGTATTGCTTGCTGAGTAGTTGATAGGGTGATTGGGGGTAGACTTTTTGCAATAATGAGTGAAGAGAAAAATATAACTATACCTAGGCAGGGATTGATAAAAATCTTAAAAATCATCAAGTTTATGTCTTTAGTCTTCTGAAATGAAGACCCTGTGACTACATGAAGCTACAGGAATGGTCCATTGATCCTCAGGTATCCACAGCGATCCATGGAAGCACAAAAACCAGATAGAGACACAGGCTCATTACAAATGTCATATTGAAATAAACCCTAAGGGATCTTCTATAAAGATCTTCTTCTGTAGACTTTTTAAAACCTCTGCATTACTTTCTTTTTTTCCTCTTTTTTTCTTTTGCATGTTAAATGGGGAATTTTTTTTGGCATTATTTTCTTTTTATAATTTTATCCTGGTGGCTCAGGTGAGCCAAGGAACCGTGAAGAGGAAATTAACTTTTAGTTATAAATTGGCAATGTTAAGCTTAATGGGCTTTATGTTTTCTCTGAGCTCCAAGCCGTTGACAGCTTGGTACTCTCTTTGTGCAGTTGTGCTCGTTCCATGACTAAATATTTTCTCTTTCTCTTCCACTCGGAGGAACATTTTCAGAGGTGGGGCAATTTTCTCCTTCCCTGTGACAAAAGAAACATCTGTGTTCCATCTTATTTCATTCATGTTTTCTGTCCTGAACAGACTGGAGATAGTGTGTTGCCGGGTGTTTGAGAGCACAAGGACAGTGCTCTTCATGCAGTGATGTTTCCCTAGGTCACCCGCTACTGGGGCACCGTATGGCATCTGTGGTAGATGTCCAGCTGTAAAGTCCAGAGGAGGAGGGAGGAAGTTCTCTCTTCTTTCTGGTCTGAGGGATTTTTTTTTTATCCATCTTGAGTGTAATAGGAATATCTAAGCGAGTTGATAACAAAAATTTTAGAAGACATGGTAGGATTATGTGCATTACAAGCCATAATTTATCGTTTTCTAAGTAAAGGGCAAAAAGAAAAAGAATGTTGTTTATTTTCTTTGCTTTAAATTTTCATTATGGGAAGTTTTTAGATAGCTTATGTTTTCCTAATAGGTATTTTACCAACTATAAGTCAGGAATGAGGAAGAATTTATTTTTTGTTATAGTTCTGGGGTCTAAGGTCAGTAAGAAAAGAAATTATCTGAACTTAAACTTGCTTTTAGTTATGACTAGATCATTTTGGCATTCCAAATATTTATGTATTGGCTTTATATTCACACATTTTGTCTAAAAATATTGACATGATATTAAAAATAGAAGATACTGGGCCTTATTTTTTTACCAAAGTTTTTCATATTTTAGCACATTATGTACAGTACATTTAAATTCTAAAAAAAAAGTTTTGATGGAGAGAATTTTTAGAGCTAAAATAAATGCTGTTTTAAGAAGAATGTATTCAAAGAAAAGAACCTTCTTAAGGAAACCTTTGTAGCAATAACATTTTTAAAACTTTTAAGCTCATAATGTTTATTATAAAATGTGGTGCATTTCATCTGGAGGTCGGGTGTAGATAAGAAATATCAACTTCTGAAAGTTAGTATTTAATAAGGTAAGAGATTTATTTCCATGAAACTTCAGCATCTAGTTTAAAAATGTTAATTAAATAATTCAAATATTGCTTAACATCACTGATAATTTAAACTCAACCAAATTTTACAAATTTGGAGCAACTTAAGACTTCCCAAAACAAAGATTATTGAAGTGGATCTAAAATATTAAAAACTATAGACAAAGAAGAAAATAACCTGAACTTTCCTCAAAACTTAAAAAATCCTCATGATTGTTAAAACCAAAATATTGCTTTAATTTTTATAGCTATAAGACAGCTTCTGGTAGTCTGCTTATTTTACATTTAGAAATATCCAGTAATGTCAAATACTTAGCTGGTATGGTTTCTTGATTCAAGTACATTAAAAAAATTTTTTTCTTTATATGTTTAAGCATGCCCCAACTTCTGAATTAATTATATTCAAATATTATTTTGGTTGGATTTTGGAATTTAGAATGTATTAACCTGTAGAAACAATAATTTAAACAGTTACTTGGATTATGGCAAATCTTATTTTATCCCTGTTTTTGGCTGAGAGGTGGTGTGTTTTAGTCTGTTCAGGATGCTATAACAAAATACCATAGACAGGAAGCTTATAAAAAATCAGAAACTTATTTCTCACAGTTCTGGAGGCTGGGAAGTCCAAGATCAAGGTGCCAGCAGATTCTGTGTCTTAGAGGAGCCCACTTCCTGGTTCACGAACCAGTATCTTTTCACTAGTCCTCCCATGTTGGAAGGGGAAGGGAACTCTCTGGAGTCACTTTTTTTTTTTTTTTTTAATATTTATTTATTTATTTTTGGCTGCATGGGGTCTTAGTTGCTGTGGCACGCGGGCTTAGTTGCCCTGCGGCATGTGGGATCTTAGTTCCCTCACCAGGGATCTAACCCGCGTCCTCTGCGTTGGAAGGCGGATTCTTAACCACTGGACCACCAGGGAAGTCCCTGGAGTCACTTTTATAAGGTCACTAATCTCATACATGAGGACCTTGCCCTCGTGACCTAATCACCTCTCAGAGGTTCCCCCTCCGAATACCATGACACTGGGGATTAGGTTTCAACGTAAGAATTTTGAGGGGACACATTCAGTCCATAGCATAGTGCTACTACTTTTCTAGCCCTTATGTAAGTTTATAGCAATATTTCTTGAGGTTCCACCTTAGAAATAATAGAGATGCATCTTCACTCACCGTTGCACCTTTTTTAAAAATAATTTATTTATTTAATTTATTTATTTTGGCTGTGTTTGGTCTTTGTTGCTGTGTGTGGGCTTTCTCTAGTTGTGGCGAGCAGGGGCTACTCTTCGCTGCAGTGTGCGGGCTTCTCATTGCGGTGGCTTCTCTTGTTGCGGAGCACGGGCTCTAGGCGTGCGGGCTTCAGTAGTTGTGGCACGTGGGCTCCAGAGCGCAGGCTAAGTAGTTGTGGCGCACGGGCTTAGTTGCTCCGCGGCATGTGGGATCTTCCCAAACCAGGGCTTGAACCCGTGTCCCCTGCTTTGGCAGGTGGATTTTTAACCACTGCACCACCAGGGAAGCCCATGCACCTTTTTTTATTTGCCTGCTTCCATTCCCCATGTATTTGTCTCCACTCTCTACTACTTCCCCAGCTCATGGGGGATAGTCAAGTGTTCAAACAGAAACAGATGTTAAATGTCACAGCTCCAGAGTTGTTAGAGAAGGGGCAAGTTCTCTCAGTACTAAAGATGGAGTAAAGTCCTCTTCTGGAGGCGGAGGCAGGGGTATGGGTATAAGAACTGGAAGAAGGGCAGGAGATTACATAGATAAAGCTAGATTACCTCTGGTAGAAGAAAAATATCAGTATCAGAGGAAGGGTTTTGAGAGTTTTGCTACTCAAGGTGTGGTCCCTTGGCCAGCTGCATTAGTATAAATGAAAATCTTGTCAGAAAAGCAGAATCTTAGGCCCTACCCCAGACCCACAGAATCAGAGTCTATATTTTAATTGGAGAAGAATTTAATTTGAGAAGCATTGCTTGGGAGGAGTGCAAGATTTTATATCAGGGAGGACAGTGTATGCTCTCTCTGTGCTTTCATCAGCCCAGTGTCCTCATGTATCTTTAAAAAAAGATTTTGGTATTGTTTGGGAAACTGACCTAGATCCTCTAGATTGTCATTAAACCACTGGGACTCTTATCCTAATTTCTTCTGATTCTTTTTTTCAACCATCATCCTGAGTCTCTGCCCTTTGGACTTGACCTTCATTTCTGTATTAACTCTTAGCTCCTGTTCAAGGTCCTGATGTATTCTCTCTTTACATGCATTCTCTCTTTACATGCTTTTCTTCTTAGAATTACCACTGGCATTTATTTTGCTTTCCTCCCCCAGTATGCTTTCTTAGATTCCATATAATACATTCTAAGCAAATAACTGTCATGTTTGCCGGGCACGCTGTACCTCTCAAAGAGGGATTCGGACCATGTCTGGTATCCTTTTGAGGTTAGAAAGCAGGACATATATCTTCTTTGGATCAGGCTTGTCAGAGGGTGAGAAGAAAGAGGAGTAATACTATATTGGTGATTAGAAGGTATCTTAGTTTGTTCAGGCTGCTATGACAAAGTACCATAGATCAGGTGGCTTATAAACAACAGACGTTTATTTCTTAGAATCCTTGAGGCTAGAAGTCTGAGATTAGAGTCCTACTGTGGTCAGGTTCTGATGAGACCCCTCTTCTGGGTTGCAGGTGCCTACTTCTCATGGTATTCTCACATGGTAGGGAGCAGAGAGTGAAGCACGATCTCTCATGACTCATATAAGAGCACTAATTCCATTCATGAGGGCTCCACACTTATGACTTCATCTAATCCTAATTACCTCCCAAAGGTTTCTCCTCCTAATACCATCATACTGAGGGGAGGGGTAGTGTCTCAGTAAATGAATTTTGGCGGAATCTCAGATAGTCCTTAACAGGAGGCAATAGAGTGAGTTCATATATTCAGTGTATGTTAGAGATGAAAGGGAATCTTGGGACCAAGGGTGGTCAAATGACTTGATTAAAATTTTAAAGTTAGTGAGAAAGCTGAACTTGGTGCACAATTCATTTGCGTTCTATCACCATGGTAACCACTAGTTTCTGAGGCTGGCTTTTGTTGTATATTTAGATTAATAAAGAGACTAATAATGAAAGAAGCATCCCTGTTTTAATTTCTACTACGTATGTGGTACTGTTTTGGGCACTATCTATGTATTTGGCTAGCGAGCATTATATATGTGTGTATATGTATAAGCATGTATATATATGTATATATATATATATATATATATTTTTTTTTTCCTAATCTTCACATTAACCCACTCAGATAGGCATTCCTCTCCTTATTTTTCAAAGAGAAAACTAAAGCTCAGGAAAGTCAGGTCACTTGCCTAATATCACATACTTAGTTATTGACAGAATCAGAATTTGAACGCTGTCCAACTTTAAATCATCTGGAACTTTTATTATTCCCCTAGGTCTACCTCTTATCATAGATGGTTCCTGCCTGGGTCATCAATTCACCTGAAAAGGTAGAATAATATAGTAATTGAAGGCATAGACCCTGGAGCCAGAACCTGGTACAAATTCCAGCTTTGCATTTGTAAGCTGTGTGATCTCTGGCAAGTTACAGAACCTCTTTGTGCCTCAGTTACCTCCACTGTAAAATGGGACTGATAACCAGAACATCCATCTAGTAGAGTTGTTACGAAGATTAGTTTAAGGCATTTAGAAGAGTTTCTGGCCATGAAAATTGACTAATAAGTGTTATCTATAATTGTTATTATTATTAAAGATGCATCATAATTATTTCTAAGCATAATTGGGAAGTAAAGATATTCAATAAGTGTGAGTTATTTGATTAAGTTTGTGGTACTTGCAAGATCCTTTCCACTGTCTGTTTATACAGGTAGCTGGTATATAAAGTGGTTATAAAGATATGTGTTGATGATATAAATTTCCAGAGAGTTCTCAATTTTGGTTTTGATTAGCAAGGTTAAAAAATACAAAATAATTAATTTTTGCATGCAGGGTGTATTCTTCTGAGGTCAATTGTGATTATCCTAGCTTTTAATAGATTTCAAAACCAATAGTTACTTTTAAAATAATATGTTAGTCTAGTTTTGAGCCCAAAGGGAGATGTGCCCCCTGAAATGATTAAACATATGAGAAGATGCGTGGGAAATGAGCATCTAAACTCAGATAGAAATTTATTACCTGGAATGGTAAATTATATAATGGTTGTATGAATTAGGGATCTTAAAAGGCTTCATGCAAAAGCCAAAGCTCTAGTATATATATATTACAGATTTTTGTTTATGATCAATACTACAATCAGAGATCACTCCATTATTTTAAATCATGCTGGCCCAATGAACTCATTGACATTCACAGTTATTTACGTTTGCTCAATACCAGAAGGAAATTCGCGTGATATGAATGATGTCACACAATGAAATGACTCGATTGCATATTCGAAATTATATCCTTCAGTTTCATTCAAAAAAGAGCTGCACTTTAAAAATTGTTAAGTGCTTAGGAGTGCAATAAAGACTAAAGGAAACCATTGACCTAATACTGTTGATCAGCATTTTTGGTTTTTTTTCTTTTTTTAATCTCAGAATTTGAGCTAAACACCCAGCTCAAAAGTTCCAAGAGAGAAAGTTTTCAAGGTCAATCTCTTTCCACCCTGTGGTTTAAAGGCAAGGCCTCTTATTTAGGTAGCAATTATTTTTTAAATGACCTGGAAGATTTATGATCTTGGGTATAGAATATGTAATAAGCATTGATTACTTTTATTCTGTTCTAATTTAATTTTACTCTTTGTGTCTTTTATACCTTAATGCTTTTATGTTAAAAATAAGGATCAAATGAGTAAAGTAACGATAGAAGACATTCATCAGCTCATAGAGTTATATGATTTTCTATTTTTTAGAAATAATTCAGTCAAGATGGTTAACTTATATGTTCTCTTAAAAACGTGATTAGTAGTAGAGCATTTAAGTACCAAAGTATAATCCCTTGCAAAAGTTGGGTTGAGGCAACCCAACCCAGGTCCCTGTCCAGCTGTGCAGTCATAACGGGTCTAGTACATTGATGGCTTTTTCTACGTCATTTCTAGAGTGTGGCTCTTGTCTCACAGTTCAGACACTGGATTCACATTCTGTTGCAGTAGGTTAGAGAAGGCAGGGAGAAGGGGAAAAGTGTAAATTCTAACTTTTTTTTTTTTGCCCTGAGAGCAAGAGAAGGAGATGGATGTCCCAGCTTAAGCAGAGAGAGTAAATTCACTCTTCTTGTGCCTTTTTGTTCTTTTCAGGTCCTCAGTGGATTGGATGATGCCCACCTGCTTTGGGGAGGGGGATTATCTTTATTCAGTCTACTGATTCAAATGCTAATCTATCTCTTCCTGAGACCCCCTCACAGACACACCCAGAAATAATGTTTTACCAACTATCTGAGCATCCCTTAGCTAAGTCAAGTTGACACATAAAATTAACCATTGCAACTACGGCTTACATTTCATTGGTCAGAACAAAGTCATGGCCTCATCTAGTTGCAAATGAGACTGGGAAACCTTGAGCATCCTTACTGAAAAATGAGTGAGTTCTATTACCAAAGAAAGAAAGAGAGAATGGATATTGGGTGTTTATTAGCAGTCTCAGTCACCCATCTATTCAATCGATCTGAATAGTAAGTTGTTTATGGGAAGGGATGACAACTAACTTTGTACCCTGTAACAGTTCATGAAGAGAAAACAAACATTTCCAGAAACCTTGTAAGGAAGATGAGAGACTCTCAGGTTACCACACCTGGAGGAGCATTGACACATCATTTTCGAATATATGTTAGGGAGTCAGTGTTCACACTTCTAGACTAAAGAGAGAAAGAATGACAAGAGGAAGAGTCAGAACATGTTTTATTTTGAGAGTGATAAGATAAACATGTCAGCTTCTCAATCTGATAGCATCTCAGAGGGTAGCATTTCCTTCATGGGACAAGCAGGGGAGGGCAAGAGCCAGAAACTAGATTTTTGTTGGGGCATTTGGAATTAACAGGGAGACGTTAGCCACGTTCTCCAAAATAATAAGAAACTGGTATATAAATTGGAATTCCAGTTGAATTTATAATGCGCAGTTTGTAGCTCATTTTCAGTGCTTGTAATACTTTTCTTCATTGTCTTTCACTGATAAATATCATGATGCATGGAAATCTCCATTAGTAAATAGAATATTCTGAACAAGCAAAGAATCAAAGCAAAATAAAATTGAATCGCTTTCAGGGATAGTCCTGGTGATTTCTAATAAGCATCCTTGTCCCCTCAAAAGCGAACATCTTTCTAGCACTTTCTAAAACATATGTGTACCAATTAGGCTCTTTCAGAATGCAAGGAATAGCAACTTGCTCAGTTTACCTTAGTTAAAAAGAAGGTGGGTATAGAGCTGGAGACAAGGGGTGATGGTTATATCGAGCTCCTGTGCTAGGTCAACTATAGGAACCTGCTAAGTTATGCTTTCCTGCTTGTATTATTCATGTCCTGCTTTGGGGTCTTCCTATTTATTAGAATCACAAGCAGTCTTAGATAAGAGCATAACTGCCTGGGCAGTGGTAGTGAAATGTTAATCAATCTGTATAGACTTCTGCCTGGGGATGTTCTGTGTCAAAGAAATGTGTTCAAAGGTCCCAAGCTGATAAAGCATGATGGAGTCAAAGGTTCCTATGTCAGATGGATGGGCATGAGGACAGGGGATGGAACAACTGAGAAGATAAGAAAAACAGACTTAATGTGTCAAAGAATTTTGCAACTGACTACTTGGAAACCATGCCCCAACAGAGATGCTAAGGCGTGGATAACATAGGCATGGCAGACTTCACAGATTGGGGGCAGATAATACCCATAAGCAGCATTCCAATGTGAAACATAATCATATACATGGATTTGCAGGATGTATAGTCTGCTTTCTTCAAGGCATTCTTATTATGTAAATATTTGATAAGCCAAAGTGTTTAATGTCTGGGATGGGGCAGCTGGAAGGAGAGAAGCAATTCTAATAGCTTTTGCAATGTGGAACTAAAATCTACCCTTGGATATTGTAACCACCAGCAGAAATTGCATTGAGAGGGTCTGCCATAACACCAACCTGGAGAGTTGGTGCCTAAGTATCAGGAGGGAAATTCAGAGAGATTTTCCACTCGCTGGGAGATGACAGTGGGTTCTAGTGTGGAGGATCGACACACTTCCTCAAATTACTCTCTATTAAGGAGTTCAGTGATTTATTTTTCAGCTCTTTTAAGTCCCATTGTATATTGTGAAGTATCATTTATGGCAAAAAATTTTTTTTGTAGTGTGTTAAGCGTTCAGGCTGCTATAACAATACACCATAAACTAGGTGGCTTAAGAACAACAGAAATTTATTTTTCACAATTGTGGAGACTTGGAAGTCTAAGATGAAGGCACCAGCAGATTTGGTGTCTGGTGAGTGCCTACTTCCTGGTTCAGAGATGGCCATCTTTTGGCTGAAATCTCATAAGGCAGAAGAGGACAAGGGAGCAATCTGGGGTCTCCTTTACAAGGGCGCTAATTCCATTCATGAGAGTTCCACCCCCCATGACCTAATCACCTCCCAAAGGCCCCACCTCCAGATACCATAATATTGGGGTCCAACATATGAATTTTGGAGGGACACATACATTCAGTCTACAGTAGCAGCAAAGATGTGTTTCTGTGAACAAGAAGCATTGTCTTTAAAGGCTAAGTTCTAAGCAGTAAGTTTCTCTGACTGCCCGGGATGCAGGTATAGCTTCCTGTCCTGGGCATGGTAGCTCTTCCAGGGCATCATCTCATTCCTCAGGGTTAGGTCAGTAAAGGGAGATCACACCAGAATGACAGACTTCCAGGAGTCTCCCTTTGACCCATTCATACAGACATTTAACCAGGCCACTACTCTTAACCCCCCCAACCCCAGCCAGGGTCTTCTAGTAATTGCCACTTCAGTGCCTCAGAAATTCCAGCCCTCTTCCTTTCTGGGATCTGTCCCGGGGTTTGGGAATTTATTCTGTGAGGGAGGGATTTCTTTATACTGCTATTAAGACTTGGTTGGGAATCCCCTTGACCTAATTTTGAATCAGGAAGAAAGAAGTGATTTTTAAGAATTCAGATTCTCCTATCCTTTTCTTTTTTAACAGCTTTATTAAAATACATTACATATACCATAAATTTCACCCATTTAAAGTGGACAATTTAGTGGTTTTTAGTATATTCACAGAGTTGTGCAACTATCACCAGACACTTTCATGACCCCCAAAAGAAACCAATATGTATTAACAGTAAATTCTCATTCCCTCAACCCCCTGACAACTATTAATCTACTTTCTGTCTCTATGGATTTGTCTATCCTGGATATTTCATAAACATAAAATCATACAATATGTGGTCTTGTGTGATTAACTCCTTTCACTTAGGATATTTTTTTCAAGGCCTGTCTATGTTGTAGCATGTATAAGTAATACATGCTAATGTATTACTAATGTCAAATAATAATGTCAAATAATATTCCATGTGTAGACATACTACATTTTATTCATCAATTGATGGTTATTAGATTTTTACTTTTTGGAATTATGACTAATGTTTAATGTACAACCTTTTATGTGGATGTATGTTTTTATTTTTTCTTGGGTATATACTTAAAAGTGGAATTGCTGCATCATATGTTTTAACATTTTGAGGAACTGGCAAACTGTTTTTTAAAGTGGTTGCATAATTTTACATTCTCACCTGTGGTATATGAGGGTTCTAATTTCTCTACATCCTTGACAACATTTATTATTTTTCTTTCACTTTAGTGGATATGGAGTGGTATCTCATTGTGTCTTTGATTTCCATTTCCCTAATGACTAATTATGTTGAGCATTTTATCATGGATTTATTAGCCATTTGTTTATTTTCCTTGGAGAAATGTCTGTCCAAATCCTTTGCTCATTTTTAATTTGATTATGTACCTCTTTATTATTGAGTTGTAAGAGTTATTTCTATATTCTGGATGCAAGTCCTTTATCGCATATATAATTTTTAAATACTTTCATACATATGCTTTTTTGATGGTGCCCTCTGAAGCACAAAAGCTTTTAATTTTAGTGAAGTTCCAATTTATCTCTTTTCGTTGCTTCTACTTTTGGTGTGGTATGTGAGAAACCATTATCTAATCCAAGACCACAAAGATTTACTCATATGTTTTCTTCTAACATTTTTGTAGCTTTAGTTCTCGTATTGAGGTCTGTGATCCACTTTGAGTTAACTTTTGTGAACAATGGGAGCTAGGAAATCAATTTTGGATTCACAGTTCTATTCCACTGACTTATATATTTATCCTTAAGCCAGTACCACACTGTCTTGATAACTGTAACTGGGTACTAAGCTTTGAAAAGAGGAAGATTGACTCTTTCAACTTTGTTCTTTTTAAGATTGTCTATTCTGGGTTTCTTGCATTTGCATATGAATTTTAGGATCAGCTTGTCAATTGCTGCAAAAAAAGCCAAATGAGATTTTGATAGAGATTGCATTGAGTCTGTAGATCCATTTAGCCATTTTAACAATATTAAATCTTCCAATGCATGGACATGGGGTGTCTTTCCATTTATTTAGATCTTTAGTTATTTTCAACACTGTTTTATATTTGTGTATATACGTCTTGTGTATGTCTTGCCCTTATTTTCCTAAATTTATTTCTAAGCACTTTATTCTTTTTAATGGTATTTTAAGTTGAGTTGCTTTCTTAACTTTGTTTTTGGATTATTCATTGCTAGGATATAGAAAAATAATTCATGTTGCAATCTTGCTGAACTCATTTATTAGTTTTAATATTTTTAGTGGATACCTTATATACACACAAGTTCATGTCATGTGTAATTTAAGATAACTTTACTTCCTTCTTTTCAATCTAGATGTCTTTCATCTGTTTTTCTTGTCCAATTGCTTAATTGTCCTGGCTAAATCCTCTAGCAGAATGTTGAATAAATGTGGGGAGAGCCAACTTCCTTCTATTGTTCCTCATATTAAGGGGAAAGCTTTTCATCTTTCACCATTAGGTATGATATTAGATGTGGGGTTTATTACAGATACACTTTGTCAGGTTGAAGAAGTTCCCTTTTACACAGCATCTCTAGATATTGATTCCTCTCCAGAGATTATTGTTATCGTTGTTTGTTTGCTTGCTTTGTAATTTGTTTTGTACTTGGCTACACTAGTACTTGGCTGGAACTTGCATCTCTGCTGGCTTACCATTACACCCAGTATGGATCGTCTGCAGAACCTAGGAGGATGGGATCTGCTGGGACTGAACAGCTGCCAAATCTATCTGGAGTTGCTCTTCCACACTGGGGAGCCAGGGGAGGTGGAAGCTGCAACTCGAGTTGCCTGAGAAAGAGGGACTGCACTCTTCACCAACCACCGCAGCCTATATCTTCCCTATTAAGTGGGAGTTAGGAGTGAGAGAATAAGCATTTCTATCAGGCTGCAGCCAGACCCAATATAGGTCTCCTATAGCACTAAGCTGTGAAAAACGGAATCTGCTGATGATTACCTGCTGCTGAATCTACCTAAAATGGAAGGAGGCAGGGGAGCGACAGGGTAGGGTGTAGATGGAAAATGACTTTCAGCATGGCTCCTGTTGGAGCAGTTTTCCCCCAAGGCTTACCTGTGGGGGATGGCTGCAATCCTAGCTGGAATGCCACTGCCTCAAATAGTTCTTACTGGATTTCCTTAGATTTGATGAATAAATGCTTCTCCGTTTGTATAAACCCTTTGAGCAATTTTCAGAGAATTTGAAAGATTATCATTGCTAATTTTGACCAACTTAATAGATGCCCTTTTCTGGGAATGTTTCCCTGAGTCTTCACAGTGCAATTCTGAAAGTCACAACATTTTGTTAAAGAAAAAATAGTATTAATGACACTTGTTAAAACTGTAAGGCAGACTTTATTTAGGGGGGCAATTGACATAGGTTGTGAAGACCACTGCAGTGGGGCTTTGTAGTTGGGAAGAGAAGTTGGGCTTAACTCAGAATACAAGAATAAGTGGGAATTTATAGCCAAAGAGCAAGATGGGCATCTACTGATGGAAAATTACTCAAGAGGAAACCTCATGGGTATTGGGAAATTCTGACTAATGTGACCCAACAGGATTCTTGCTGAAGGCAGTCTAAGATGATCAGAATCACCTGGGGAATGGTAAAGGATGAAGAACCTGGGTATTGAGGTAACTGGATATAGCAGATGGAAGATTCTGGCTAAACTGACCTAGCAGGATTCTTGCTAAAATTGGACAATGTGGAAACCAATATGGAAACCCAAAATCAGGGCTTAGTTAAGTAGAGAGTTCAGAAAAGGCTGAGTAGAATTTGGTCAAGGAGAGAATATTTGTCATCTTCAGAGACATCTCTTTGAGTTTTCAATTCCTATCCATGTTTAGAAGGACAGGTTTTGCTAATACATTTCTCCAAATTAAAATATATTTTCTTGCCTCAGATTTATGACTAAAGGAGGCTTCTCATGTTTTTCCCTTATTAATGATCTTTTTTCTCAAGGTGCCTTGGTGTCTCCACCTCTCTCTATGTGTTGTCCAATACAGGAACCACTAGCTCAGCAGCTGCAACACAGTGTGTCCACATTGAGATGTGCAGTAACCACATGCTGGATTGCAAAACAATGAATATAAAAATGAATAGAAAATATCTTACTGATGATTTTTATACTGACTACATGTTGAAATGGTGGTAATCTTCATACATTGGGTTAAATGTATTATTAAATATCAGCTGTATCTTTTTACTCTTTTTTTTTTTTTTTTTTTTAGTATGGCTACTGAGAAATGTTAAATTTCATAGGTGGCTCACATTACACTTCTGTTGGACAAAATAAAAATTGATAAACCATTAGCCAGACTCATCAAGAAAAAGAGGGAGAGGACTCAAATCAATAAAATTAGAAATGAAAAAGGAGAAGTTACAATGGACACCTCAGAAATGCAAAGCGTCATAAGAGGCTACTACAAGAAACTCTGTGCCAATAAAACGGACAACCTGGAAGAAATAAGAGCGTGCTATATAAAAAAATAAAATAAAATTCAAAAAAATAAATAAAAAATAAGATGAACATGAACATGATCTATTGATCTTCATGTTTCAAGATATAACCTAATTATAATCTGGTACAGAGATGGTAAATCTAAAGATTGCAAATCAAAATAATATGGTAGAAAACAATAACAGTGGCAAAAAAGAAATGTTTCTTTTAATACCTTTAAATGTGACACAAAATATATTTTAATTTTATTTCCTATAATTTAAAGGCAAAATAGTGATAAATTTGAAAATTGTAATCTGTGTTAGAATAGGTTATTTATCAAGATGTCCCACATATGTTAGCAAACTGGTCAGTTTATCAAGAATCAGAAGTGAATTTGAAAAGAGATTTAACATTTATATTAAAACCATTACATTCAAATTCTATTACATTATCTCTACTATTTTAATCAATGTCAGGGTAGTGTTAGATTTTATAAGTTCTCTAGGTAGCCTTATTTTCATTTCCTGAAAATCATTCGTCTAAGCATAGTCTCCCAAGTTGGTAGGTTTGCCTGTTTCTGTTTAGTCCCTGTGGTTATGGTGCGATTTCTGTTGAATATTAGGATATACAAACATGCATTTTGATTCAGTACAGTGCACAGAACTTAAAAAAAATGAGTGTTTGCTGGTCTTTTGTTCTAAACTAGTTGTGTTCTTACTTTGGGTAATTCACTTATGTGTTCTGGATTTTAGCTTTCTCTTCTGCAAAATACAGAAATACATGATATTTAGGTTTCCATATAGTTTTTTCTTTCTTTTTAAAAAAATATTTATTGGAGTATAATTGATTTACAATGTTGTGTTAGTTTCAGGTGTACAGCAAAGTGAATCAGTTATACATATACATATATCCACTCTTTTTGGATTCTTTTCCCATATAGGCCATTACGGAGTATTGAGTAGAGTTCCCTGTGCTATACAGTAGGTTCTTATTAGTGATCTATTTTATATATAGTAGTGTGTATATGTCAATCCCAATATCCCAATTTATCCCTCTCCCCCTTATCCCCTGGTAACCATAAATTTGTTTTCTACATCTGTGACTCTACTTCTGTTTTGTAAATAAGTTCATTTTACCCTTTTTTTAGATTCCACATATAAGCGATATCATATGATATTTGTCTTTCTGTGTCTGATTTACTTCATTCAGTATGACAATCTCTAGGTCCATCCATGTTGCTGCAAGTGGCACAATTTTGTTCCTTTTTCTGGCTGAGTAATATTCCATTGTATATATGTACCACATCTTCTTTATCTATTCCTCTGTTGATGGCCTTTTAGGTTGCTTCTGTGTCCTGGCTATTGTAAATAGTGCTGCAATGAACATTGGGGTGCAGGTATCTTTTTGAATTATGGTTTTCTTGGGTATATGCCTAGGAGTGGGATTGCTTCCATATAGTTTTAAAATCAGATGATTTTTCATTAAATCAGTCGCTTACATCTTAGTGTGAAAGATTTCACCTAAAAGCAAGTCTTGATAAAATGCTAACTCATATTTACTTAATCCCCACAATGTGCCAGTCACTGTAGATACAATCACTCAGTAAATCTTGCCAATAAATCAGTCAAGGGTGGGGAGGTATGATCATCTCAATTTCACAGATGTTTCAGAGAGCTGATATTCAAAACCAGGACTAGTCTTATTTCCAAGCCTGAGTTCCATTTTGCACATAGTGTCCCACACAGGCACTGAGAGTATAGATAACAAAGGCAGCGGGACAGTGAAAGGTGAGCATTACTAAGGGAGAAGACAGCACAGCTGGTGACTTGAGGAAAATGAGGATACATTTGAGTTCCTTTGAATTGTCATTCCTTTCTTGCTCAGCTTAACTTCAGTTAGTTGCTAACCTAAAAGCAAGTGAGTAAAGTCACACTTTTACATATTTTATAGTAAGAAACATAAGCTAACTATTTGTGCTTTTGCATTGTTCTCCAGGGAATAGTCTCTTAAAGACAATAGAAAGGGTATATATAAGGCTGTAGCAGTGAGGCTTTCTGCAACATAAACCTTATGTATGTGTCCTCTTATTGCTGCAGTGGCCCTATACGCTCTCTTGTGTATAATAAGAGCTTTGTTCAATGTTGATCTATTTGAAATGAAAGATGAAAGTCCATATGGAAAAATAATAAGCAGCAACTTTATAAAAATGATCTATTTCGCTGACCTTCTCAGTCTTTGACTGAAAAGCCAGAAATAATTGATATAAAGGCAAGTTTTATGAAAATGTAACATAAAAAGCCTTTATATGTTATATTTTATCTAAACCTGTAAATATATGAATGTATATGTGTATTTTATAGATAAATATAGATAAATGTGTGTATGCATTCACATATTTACATTCAGTTACATCCATACTGTAATAGATGTGTAGGAAAAGTAGTAGTAAAGTAGAATTAATTTATTATAAATTTATAGCAGTTAACCATCTGTGATGACATTCTCATAGATTCTCATTAATATTTTTAATAAATGAAGGAAACAAAATACTAAAATTACCAACACACAATATTTAGAAACTATCTTTTCAGGTAAGCTGTGATTACCAGCTTCTGTCTGCTTGCTCACTGGATGATACAGAGCATTTGTTCCAACTGCTGCACTTCTGGTCTCTTTGTTTTCTGAATTAACCCCTATACTACAGGGGACCAGCTAACACGCCCCTGTGCTCTGTCAACTTGTTCTGCAATAAATCATCAGACACAATACCATTTGTTTAGGCCTATTTAAAAGGGTCTCCTGGGAAAATCTGTGAGAAGAGAAAATACTGTCAAACTCACTTTTATTATTCATCTCTGACTTCCCTACACTATTATCTTTTGTTCCCTCAGTGGTGCCACTCTATGTACTATTTGTTTTTAAATATTGTGACACACCATAGTTGAATTAGTGAAGACCCCCTATCATAGCTGCTATAAGATTAGCTAAAACAATAAGCAATTAGTTGCTAATTATTTAATGACAGGATCGATTTCTTTGCTCAGGCATATTGTTCTGTCCATTAAATGAAAGCTAAAGAACTTTTGTTCTAGCTATTCTCCCCTTCATTTATGAAAAGATAATTCCACTCAATCTCATGCAGAAAAGCCACATCCCTATATGTGATAGACAAATTAGAATTATCACCGTATGCATAAAGTTGTAACTAAAATCACATTTTATGCATTATTTTTAAAGTGTTTTTTATGTATTAAGTAATAGTAGGTTATCATATAAGATATCGAGTAAATAAATGTTCTGTATCGCTGCATCAATGTTTTCTGTTTTAGACTAGAGATCTAGAAGGAAATTTAGTGATCATTTGGTTCAAGCATATTATTTTACAAATGAGAAACTGAAGTTCAAAAAAGTGGTGGGACTTGCTGAAGGTCATACAGACGGTTAGTTCTAAAACCTTTGAAGCTGTGTTTATTCTGGTTTCTCCAGCATTTTTTGGATGACTGTGAGTCAGTGGTTGAGCCAATCGCCCCATCAGATGGCCACACTCGGGCATCTGGCATATGGAATCTCTTCAGGATGCTCACCTTATTACCAGAGCTAAATTTGAGAAGAAAGAGAGATGGAAGGGAAAATTATCTGAGAGACTAGATGAGAATAAAAAGCGAATGGAACAAGGGAAATTTTAAAAATATCCTGTAAAACCTACAAATAACCTAAAAAATAACCTAACTTAACCAGCTTCCTTCTCAAGGGTTTTCTGAGTTCAGGGATATTGAGTGGTGCAGTGGAAAGGATTTTGAAGTCTGACCTGTTTTAGAATACTTGCTTTGTCACCTGTTAGCAACATGAACTTAAGGAAGTGATCTTGCCATTCAGAAATCTCCACTTGGTGGTGACTTTAAGGGAGATATTGAGCAATACACTGCTTGCTCATTGATCATTAGCTCCCACCTCACCTTGGGCTGCTCTCTAGCCTGTGCTGTAATCACTCTGACATGCGGTCTGAACCCACCAGTCAACTAGACTTTCAGGTGAGTTGGGGGGTGTTGAGGTTTTCAGTCTGTTATAGTTAGAGACCAATTCACATGTAAACACTGGGACAGGGCTAACATCCCTTTATAATCAATAAAAACAAGACCCCTCTCTAACTCCCTATATTTAGGAAATACATTTTCAACGAATAAGCCTTGTAGCCAGGATGAGGCTAAGCAAAACATGAGACATGAAACAGGCAGGTGGGTCTCTCCTGCACGTTCACTCTGTCTTCTTTCTCCTTCCTAAACTCTGTTCACTCTCAAACCTTGTTACGCTGTTTCTCTATCAAAAGCTTATCCACAGGCAGAATCCATAATTCTATAGTTTGGTATTGTCCCAACCTGGGCACACATGCATTTTAACAGAAGGCTTAATGGGAAAGGAACAAGCATGGATTATTAAGGTTTATCATGTGCCAGGTGGGTCCTAAATGTGTGTTGCATTATCTAGTCCTGTAAGCAATTCTGAGTCAGATACAGCTATCTCAATTTTACAGATAAGAAAACCAAAAGGCAATAGAAACAATAGCAAGAAAATGTGTGTGGGCCGTGAGAATGTGTATGTGGGCGGCAGGGAGAGGGGTGAGAATGTGGGGTGAGTTGGAAAAGCACAATGACTTGGTTAATTGTATTCTGGAAGTCTTTGACAATTTTGACGACAGTTTTGTAGTTGGAATCCTTCTTGATTCTATGTGGGTCTTTCAGTGTTATTCTGAAGAAATTGCAGTTGTTAAAAATTCTTTACTGGTCAGTGCCTAGATTTCTTAAAGAGGTAGAATAAGACAGGTGCTTGCTAAACACACTGTACTGCTCATACATTTATTTTGCAAATTAGGCTCCCCCCCCCCTTCTAATGCTGCTGACCTTGGCTGGGTGATCTCAGGCAAAGAGAGACCCCCTGCTTCCTCTCCTTCTAAGACCCTTAGTTCCTTCTAGTTCAGTGGTGCTCAAAGGTAGGTATTGAAACTCATAAAAGTAGAATTTACTCACCAAATTACCCAAGTTATTGCTAAGGGTCAATCCCTGTCTCCAGCCAGTTTGATCCTTAGAAATTCTTCAGTCTACTTTTAATTCTATGGCATTTCACATTCCTCTATACCCTTCCCTTTCTCTTGCTCTTTGATATAGTGAAAGTAAAAATTTCCAGGGAAGGTGAGATGCATGATCCTCTCATATATTTCATGGTGAAAATGATTCCAATGTGACAATTGACAAGTGCAGGAAGGGGAGAGACTCTTGCATCAGATGTTTGCAAATTTATCCACAAACATCCATCTCTACCACGACCATGTTCCAAATAAGTTATTGCCGTTGTTACAGTGAAGATATTAATCATATTGTGATGAAATTCTTCAGTTTTTTTTTTTTTTTTTTTTTGCATATGGAGGCAGACAGGATAGCTTAGGATTGTATTTGATTAAATCTCCATTTACAAAATAATGATGATATAAGAGTAATTCAGTCATCATGTAATTCTAGCAAAGGCAAAGAAAGCAGATTTTAAACCTGAGAAATGTTTTATCTATATTTTAATCAGAAATGATTGATATACAACAATCTACAATTAAAGAAAAACTTGATATGCCCAATGTCATACCTAACAATTATTTCTGTTTTTGTACAACCCATGTCGTTGTACAGGATACCAATTTTGCAACCTAAAGAAATACTGATATCACAGACTGCTCAGGGAATATCTCATAGAATCGCAAGTCTAAGCAGGAAGAAACAATTTTAATTGTAACTGAAGGGTTCTGATGACAGAAACAATATCTTAAGTGATTGAAAACAATTAGCAATAAATTGAGTCCTTTTCAAAACATCATTATTGAGTACTTCAGAAAATCTGAGTGTTTGGGAAGAAATAGCTTATTAACTTCTGTCCTTTAATTAGAAAAGAACACTCCAGGCATTGTTTTATTATTTGTTTGTTCCTGAACAAATCGAAGATAAAAGGCAAATCTAAGATTTTTAAAAATTATATTCTGCCACACCCTTCCATCCTTCCTTCCTCCCTCCTTCCCTCCCTCCCATCCTCCCTTCTTTTCTTCCTTCCTTCCTTATTTTTTATGCCATCCTTTGTCTTATGGCCAAAGAAATGTTTCAACCCTTCAGTTGCACAGAAAACAAAATGAAATTTCATGATTCTGTTATAGTTAAAAAAATGTGTGTGTGTTTTCTCATTTTTGGTAGCTGGTTTATTTTAGAGGCTGATGTGTTTGAATAGAATTTTCACATGTGGGAGAGTATTGATTGGTAGGGAAGAAAATGTTCATGTTTACATTTTTCCTTTTCACTATGTTTTTACACTAATATGCAATTTGATAATTATACAATTAGAATTGTACAGTTAATTGTATTTGTTTTTTAAATCCTTGTTTGGAGACTTAAATCACCTCTGAATGACTTTTATGCTAACTTCAATATTCTTTACCACTGTTCTAGAACTATTATATCTTTTAACCAGGAATGTATATAGTTTATTTAGAGATATTACTTACCTGTCTGATTCTACTCTGACTAGTTGTGTGACACCAAACAAATTACATAATATTTCTAGCCTCAGTTTCCTCATTGGTAAAATGGAGGTGGTAATATTATTGGGGAGATTGTGCATAAAAGTATTTATCATGGTATATACGCAAAGGGAAGGCATATTGAATGTTAGCTCAGATTGTTAACTGATTCTTCCCCAATACATACAAAACACTGGACTGTTTCATGATTAATTTGTATAAAAATAACTCAGAAATTCAAGAAAATTCCTTTAAGTGATCCCAGTATGTGACTATAACTATGTGAGTGATATTTTAAAATACATGTATATTCACCTGAATGCTATCCTTTAAGTCATCTTGAAAAGTACACACGTATTCTAACAATTTTACCATTGCTTAAGAACTGTTTAGACTTTACTGATGGAAAACTCTTCCGTAGCAAATTCTGAGCCATATTAAAAAACAAAACAAAACAAAACCTCAGTGTTATTGCTTTTATTTGACTAAAAATTGAGCCCATCCTTGAGGGGTGAGGAAGGTCAGATGAGATGTTTTATCTCATCTGAAATAGTCTTGTAAATTATAAAGAGTTATACAAATGTAACCTGCTACAGAGTACAATATTAAAGAATGAATAACCTCATTGAGAATATTAAAAAAGTACGCCTCAGGCTCTTCAAGAAATTCTGAAAACCTCCAAGTGTTTTGAGCTCTAGCTACACGATTATGGTATATATATGGTCTCCTAAGTGCCTACGTGGAGGTAGACAACACCCATTTGAGAATGTAAAATTTAGTTGATAAAAAATATTCATTCATACTATTGATTTTGTCACTACTCTGCTTTTAACCATTTCCTGCGATACCTAAAATTATCTCTTATCAACCGATTTTATCTCAGATTGCTGAACCATGTTCTTCAGTTGGTTTTTCTTACTGTCGCCTCAAGGTTTGGGTCAGAAGCATTGTCGTGGCAAGCCAACTGTGACTTGGGCTGGAGTGCCACAAATGGTTGACTTCATATTACTCATTTCAGAGCTATTTAAATAAAGAGCTGAATTTGAAATGAAAATTTTAAAAAATATGTTAAGTTTGTAATTTTTGGAGCATTGTGGTGCAAATGAGCTATAAGCCAAGCAGATCATGGAACGCATATTAAGGTGAATGGAAGCCTAGGAAAATGACCTCCAGAATTGGCAGATAAAGTAACACTTCCAGTTCTGAGGCATGTTTTAACAGACAAGAAAATGTGACTGGGCGGTATAAACATAGTGTGGTTTAAGGTGACAATCAACAGATCATTTGAATAATTGAGAACCTGAGGGAGAACAGGGTTTGATCATATAGAGTTTCCTCATTTGGACAGATTAATTTCATCTCGCAAATCTTTGCTGTTGATCGAGTCCCCTTCAGTTCTTTTTCAGAGGTCATTTCAAATCCTTTTGAATTTTTTTTAAAAATTTTATAAGTTCAGCACTTCTCTTTTCTATTCTGTCACTTTGTATTAATTATATTTTCTGGCTATCAACTGGATGTGATACTTCTTAATAAAAGCTGACTTATCTCTTCCTCCTAAATACAGCAATAGACATCCTAATCAGTGCCTGCTGAGGCACCTTATCACAACTGGGAAATCAGGGACTGTGGATTAGAGGCTCTGCTAATGTGAAAATAGGAAAAGAGCTAAAACAGTGCATGCCATATTTTCTGTATTAGTACGTCTTTAGATATTCATAGGCACCTTAGAAATGTATAGACAATTGTTTGTTTAATATCAAGTTTAAAAAAACAGCAAATAATATTTTGAAAATGGATGAATATATCATTTTTCCAGGAGAAAATGATCAATATTCTTTAAAGTTTTCCACCAAATAATTAACAGCTTTATTAGCAATATTCCTAGAGCAGGCGTGTGTTTGCAATGTAGCTAAATCCATTCGGCAAAGAGAGAGGAGGGAACAGAGTCACAGTACCAAAGATGCATTTTGTATATAATGGGATACAAATCAGATGTTATCAAAATACTCAGCTTTAAGGTTTGTCAGTGGCTAAGTTACAGTGGATAAAAATTATCAAGCATCTTCAATGAAATTACATGAAATGCTCCTCGGCAATCTACTCTATAACTTATAGTCTTTCAGAAATTTATTTCTATAACTTGCAAAATGGAAGAATCTCTTGAAAATGCATGCATACTACTTGCCATTGTTTGTTTTGATTCATTTAATGGAATTCTAATTCCAATATTTTAAGAAACACTATGTTCTGTTTTCAGTGTCCTGAATATATACCTTCAATTTAAAACATTTTTCTTTTAAAAAGGAAGAGGTTGGAATTGAGGATAATAAAATTACAGATATACTAAATCCTTCTTATTCAGAGTCACTTCCATGCTCTTCACATATGCAGGTTTAATATGTTAGGATTTAAGAATGTTTAAATTAGATTCAAAGAAGACATGTTTTCAAACAGTCTTTCATTTAAATGTTGATTTTTAGATACTTTGTGAATATACCAACTTGGCTTCTAAGAAGTTAGTGTGACATACCTTTTCATAAATATAATTGTTACATTTGAAAAGATCTCTTATTCCACTCACAGAAAGAGAGGGGAGAAGTTAAGACTCTAATAAGACATATATATCAGGGCAGAAGAGTTCAGTTACCAAAGCCCAGGAAGTAACATCACTGCACCCATCAGAGCCAATGCCATAGTTTCAGTTGTTGCTGTACATCCTGCTCCAGTTGTGTCTAAAGTACTACTACCGTCTGTTTGATGGATTTGCTTTACATCACTGAGGTTCATCTCATCTGGCATCCCTGTAGAGGCAAATAAGAAAAAACAGAATGATGGATAACTAGCTCACCATGATACATCTAGAACAGCTCTTAAGCCAAATCGTGGACCCCATTGTTTTATTCTTTTTGTGTAGCATTCCCTGTGTGTTTCACCTAACTCTAAAAGATGAATATGACACATACTTCTGCTCTTCTTAAATTGGAAGGTACAGGACCTTGAGTGGGAGTGTTCAGAAACTTTATAAGAACAAAGCAAAGCACTTTCCAGCTTTTTAAAGCACTTGGAATGTTTCTCTAAATGTTATTGAAGTAAAGCAATTTAATTAAAATGACCTGAGGTATAGCATTATTGCTTGTCCCAGAGATGTAACAATTGTAGGAACTGTGTGAAATCTTTTCTTATGAAAATAAAACCATGTAAGGAGAAATAATTAAGTAGGACATTTTTAAGAAATAAAATTTATACAGATCATATTTTGTATTAGGCTAAACTTTGCATAGGATCCTTATTGAAATATATCAAAGAATAATAACAAATATTGAATGTTATCTTTTATACACATGCAGAGCTATGGGGATACGGGTATAGTCAATAGATCAAAGAATTTGTTAGTAGGATGGATTGTGGCTTGAAGTTAAGGATGAAGTGTTTGATTAAAGAAAAAAAATGTTGTGCAAAGTTACAGACCAAGATCTAGTCACATCCTGGTTATTACTTCTGTGTGTTGTAAAACCTGACAAACTGAGGAGGAGACCAGTTCTCAAATTATTGGGAATGAAATAGTTATTTTGTTAAAGAAGTTTACCTTACTATGGTATACCTAGGGAATTACTGATTTATCAGTTACTATCTAGTGCCACCAGTGTGTTCAGACCATAAGACTGTCTGGATTATCCCATGGCATGCCACCATCAGTCACAATTAACAAGTTTAAATTCAATGTTACTACAGCCACAAATATTGACATCGTAATTACAGTGAGACTGGAAAAACAAAGCTTCATATAAAGAAAAGTCAATATTTATGTAATTAGGTCAATACATATATATAATTCAAAGGTAAGCTCTACTGCATTTAGGGATGAGAGCACTAAAACAAAGCTCAGCTCTGCTGATCTGACATATTGATTTTACAGTCTGAGCTCTTGCATTATTATTCATTGTCTGGGTACTTGTTTTGCCCTTCTGTGTCATTAGGCAAGATGAATAAACTAGTAATTCCTTTTTTTATAGTGACTGGAGTGGAGTGTGAATATTTTAGTCATGGTTTTATACTCCTTGTTATGCTAGAGTATAACAAGGAGCTATGCAGACTCTAGGTAATTAAAAAAATTTTTTCCAAGATAGCTACATAAATTTGAGCTTTAAGGGATTTACTTTTCTTTTTAAAAGCACTGTGAGGAGGTGCCTGGATTGGATTCATGAATGACTTTTCCTTATACCTTCCTGAGCTGGTATTTTCCTCATTCATTCATGAGCCAGGCACTGGTCTGGGTTCAGGGGGTACCATGGTGAGTACAGATATGAAAACAGAAACATGTTAAATCTTCCGCCTGCAAGTCAGGCAGTGCCAGGAGGGGTATCCCATCTTCAGTCAGATGCCATTTTAACATCAGAGGTAGTGATTTGATAGTTCTAAGGATGATGGTCCCTTGAGATAAGAATTATATGAAAAGAAAAAAGATCCCTTGAGGAAAGAAGTTTAATTAGCTAAGTGTGTAAATTATACCAAAGCTCAACCAAACACCTATAAAAGAAAAATTGGTTTGGAGATTTCTCACATTAATAAACAAAAATGAAGTAATTTAAAATAACCTTTTCCACACATAATAGCGACACACAAAGATGACAATAAATTCATATTTCTGCCTTTGGTGGCTTACAGTCTGGCGGGGGAAGACAGATAGCCATGCTATTACAAAAACAAATGTAATATTAAAACTCAGGCACATGCCTGATGGTTGGTGCTATGAAGTGATACAATCTTATACAAGATGAGGTGTCAATTATGTACCGTCCGGTTGACAAAGGCAGGACAGAGAGGCGATGACAGCCAGTTTGGCAAGGATATAACCCTTTATCAAGGAAGATTGCCAAAATATACCAGAAGTGTTTAAAATGTACACTTACCTAGACCCCAAAATTCCACTTTAATGGTGAAATTCCATGGGAATAATTTTTAAAATATGCACATATTTATTCACAAAATGTTAATCTGTGCATTGTTAGTGCCATTAGTGTCCATTAGTAGAGAACTAGGTTAAGAAAAGTGTATTCACTTATTTTAAAAGATTCAAAAAGTAGATATTGGTACAGAAAAATGTTTTAATATAATTTTATACACATACTTTCATGGTCTTTAAGAATCTTTGAACTCAGTCTACAGCTGCCTTTCTTTGAGAGTACGGAATCTGTCATTAATTTCTGTATTCACCTAGTAAACATTTAGTAATAACTAGGTGAATGAATAAATTGATGAATTTAATCCAGGACAGAGAATTACAAAACTATAAAAATACATTTCTCCAATTCAGTTTGATCCCCACCCCAGTTTTATTGAGATATAATAGATATATAACATTATTTAAGTTTGTGTATAATATGTAGACTTGATGTACTTACATATTGCAAAATGATTACCACCATAGTGTTAGCTAATGTCTCCATCATGTCACATAATTATCATTTCCTTTTCGTGGTGAGAAGATTTGAGATCTACTCACTTAGCACGTTCAAGTATATAATTCAGTATTAATCACTGTAATCACCATGCTCTACATTAGCTATCCAGAACTTATTTACCTTATAACTGGAAGTTCGTACCCTTTGAACAACATCTCATTTCCTCCTACATCCCAGTCCTTGGCAGTCACAAATCTACTCTGTTTCTATGAGTTTGGCTTTTTAAAATTTATACCTATACGTGATATAATACGGTATTTGTCTTTCTCTGTCTGACTTATTTCACTTGGCATAATGCCCCCAAACTTCATCTAAGTTGTAGCAAATGGCTGGGTTTTCTTTTTTCTCATGGTTGAATAATATTCTATTGTTTTTATATACAATACATCTTCTTTATTCATTCACTCATTGACAACTGTTAGGCTGTTTCCATATCTTGGCTATTGTGATTAATGCTGCAATGAACATGGGAGTGCAGATATCTCTTCAAGATCCTGTCTTCATTTCTTCTGGGTATATACCCAGATGTGGAATTCCTAGATCATATGGTAATTCCATATTTTAATTTTTTAGGGAAACTTCATACTGTTTTCCATAGTGGCTGTACCAATTTACATTCCCACAAAGAGTGCAAAAGGGTTCCCCTTTCTCCACATCCTTGTCAACACTTATCATTTGTCTTTTTTGATAATAGCCATTCTAACAGGTGTGAGGTGATATCTCATTGTTTCTGTTTGTTTTGGTTTTTTGTTTTTTCTGGCTGCACAGTGCGGCATGTGGGATCTTAGTTCCCCGACCAGGGATTGAACCCGTGCCCTTTGCAGTGGAAGCACAGAGTCTTAACTACTGGACCACCAGGGAAGTCTCATTGCGGTTTTGATTTGTACTTTCCTGATAATTTGTGCTGTTGAGCATCTTTTCATGTACCTGTTCACCATTTGTATGTCTTTGGGAAAATGTCTATTTAGTTTCTCAAATTCAGTCTCTTTTAATATAAAGGTATAGAATTATATTACAGCAACACCAAGTGTAGAATAAAATATTAGAATTAGATGTGAACTTAGAATTTTCACCTAAGAAGAAAAGTGGTGAATGTAATGGAAAAGATTCAGTATGAGAATATTAACTTAGCAAATACGTGTTAAGTAAAGTTGCTATGGATCTTGTTATGTTAAATAAAAACTATTACCCTTGGTCATTACTTGCTGGACTTGGATGGTCATTTATACCAAAATCAGTCATATTGGCAGGACATTTAGGAGTGTAATAAATCTGATACGGCTTATATAACAATTTACCAATACTTAGTGATTACTCCATTCTTATCCCCCAGGAAATATGATTGATAGTTCCACCCAGGGTACTGAGTCACTTGAATCTAGGATACATCCTGAAAAATGCTGAGTAATTTTCCAGTTTTCCTTGGGGGCTTCCACGTAATCCAATAACAAAAGCAGAGTAATGGTATTTTTGAAGAGAAAAGGTCCATGGTAATCATGAACACCCTAACTGAAGGTGATCTCTGTGATTATATATTTGACTTTCAGACAGTCTGACTAGTAAATGGGGCTATTCTCATGACAACCTCTTCCATTCTCTAAGGGCAAATGTCTGAGATTTATTTACAGTCCCATTGGTCGACCCTTTATAGCCATGAGTAGTCTTCCTTTTTGACAATTGTGTAAGAATAATGAAGTAATTCTAATTGCTAATAAATTAAACAATGGATTAAAACATTAATGGGAGATTCTGACTATAAACCAAAGTTTACTTTAAAATAGTATGATGTATTGAGATATTTCAGCTCTGGGTAGTGTTGGAGATTGTTATTTATTTGTTACTGCATCAAATGAATTATTGGTTATCCTCCAATAATTAATGATAAATAGATTTTATTTTTCAGGATAGAGTTGGTAGCAGAGAAAATATTGTTTGGATCTTTTTTCAGTTCCTGATGTTATTTTTTTTTTAACATCTTTATTGGAGTATAATTGCTTTACATTGTTGGTTTCTGCTGTATAACAAAGTGAATCAGTTATACGTATACATATATCCCCATATCCCCTCTCTCTTGCGTCTCCCTCTGACCCTCTCTATCCCACCCCTCTAGGTGGTCACAAAGCACCGAACTGATCTCCCTTTGCTATGCGGCTGCTTCCCACTAGCTATCTATTTTACATTTGGTAGTGTACATAGGTCAGTGTCACTCTCTCACTTCATCCCAGCTTATCCTTCCCCATCCCCGTGTCCTCAAGTCCATTTTCGACATCTGCGTCTTTATTCCTGTCCTGCCCCTAGGTTCTTCAGATACATTTTTTTTTTTTTTTAGATTCCATATATATACGGTATTGGTTTTTCTCTTTCTGACTTACTTCATTCTATATGACAGACTCTAGGTCCATCCACCACACTACAAATAAATCAGTTTCATTTCTTTTTATGGCTGAGTAATATTCCATTGTATATATGTGCCACATCTTCTTTATCCATTCATCTGTTGATGGACACTTAGGTTGCTTCCATGTCCTGGCTATTGTAAATAGTGCTGCAATGAACATTGTGGTACATGACTCTTTTTGAATTATGGTTTTCTCAAAGTATATGCCCAGTAGTGGGATTGCTGGGTCGTATGGTAGTTCTATTTTTAGATTTTAAGGAACCTCCATACTGTTCTCCATAGTGGCTGTATAAATTGACATTCCTACCAACAGTGCAAGAGGATTCCCTTTTCTCCACACCCTCTCCAGAATTGATTGTTTGTAGATTTTTTGATGATGGCCATTCTGACCAGTGTGAGGTGATACCTCATTGTAGTTTTGATTTGCATTTCTCTGATGATCAATGACGTTGAGCATTCTTTCATGTGTTTGTTGGCAATCTGTATATCTTCTTTGGAGAAATGTCTATTTAGGTCTTCTGCCCATTTTTGGATTGAGTTGTTTGTTTTTTTGATATTGAGCTACATGTGCTGCTTGTATGTCTTGGAGATTTATCCTTTACCTGGTGCTTCACTTGAAAATATTTTCTCCCATTCTGAGGGTTGTCTTTTCATCTTGTTTATGGTTTCCTTTGCTGTGCAAAAGCTTTTAAGTTTCATTAGGTCCCATTTGTTTATTTTTGTTTTTATTACCATTTCTCTAGGAGGTGGGTCAAAAAGGATCTTGCTGTGATTTATGTCAAAGAGTGTTCTTCCTATGTTTTCCTCTAAGAGTTTTATAGTGTCTGGCCTTACATGAGGTCTTTAATCCATTTTGAGTTTATTTTTGTGTATGGTGTTAGGGAGTGTTCTAATTTCATTCTTTTACGTGTAGCTGTCCAATTTTCCCAGCACCACTTATTGAAGAGGCTATCTTTTCTCCATTGTATATTCTTGCCTCCTTTATCAAAGGTAAGTTGACCATATGTGTGTGGGTTTATCTCTGGGCTTTCTATCCTGTTCCATTGATCTATATTTCTGTATTTTTGCCAGTACCATACTGTCTTGATTACTGTAGCTTCGTAGTATAGTCTGAAGTCAGGGAGCCTGATTCCTCCAGCTCCATTTTTCTTTCTCAAGATTGCTTTGGCTATTTGGGGTCTTTTGTGTTTCCATACAAATTGTGAAAATTTTTTGTTCTAGTTCTGTGAAAAGTGCCATTGGTAATTTGATAGGGATTGTATTGAATCTGTAGATTGCTTTGGGTAGTAGAGTCATTTTCCCAGTATTGATTCTTCCAATCCAAGAACATGGTATATCTCTCCATCTGTTTGTATCATCTTTAATTTCTTTCATCAGTGTCTTATAGTTTTCTGCATACAGGTCTTTTGTCTCCTTAGGTACGTTTATTCCTAGGTATTTTATTCTTTCTGCTGCAATGGTAAATGGGAGTGTTTCCTTAATTTCTCTTTCAGATATTTCATCATCAGTGTATAGGAATGCAAGACATTTCTGTGCATTAATTTTTTATTCTGTTACTTTACCAAATTCATTGATTAGCTCTAGTAGTTTTCTGGTAGCATCTTAAGATTCTCTATGTATAGTATCATGTCATCTGCAAACAGTGACAGTTTTACTTCTTTTCCGATTTGGATTCCTTTTATTTCTTCTCTGATTGCTGTGGCTAAAACTTCCAAAACTATGTTGAATAATAGTGGTGAGAGTGGGCAACCTTGTCTTGTTCCTGATCTTAGTGGAAATGGTTTCAGTTTTTCACCAGTGAGAATGATGCTGGCTGTGGGTTTGTCATATATGGCCTTTATTATGTTGAAGTAAGTTCTCTCTGTGCCTACTTTCTGGAGAGCTTTTATCATAAATGGGTATTGAATTTTGTCGAAAGCTTTTGAATTTCGTCGAAAACTATTGAGATGATCATATGGTTTTTATCCTCCGATTTGTTAATATGGTGTATCACATTGATTGATTTGCGTATATTGAAGAATCCTTGCATTCCTGGGATAAACCCCATTTGATCATGGTGTGTGATCCTTTTAATGTGCTGCTGGATTCTCTTTGTTAGTATTTTGTTGAGGATTTTTGCATCTATGTTCTTCAGTGATATTGGTCTGTAGTTTTCTCTTTTTGTGACATCTTTGTCTGGTTTTGATATCAGGGTGATGGTGGCCTCATAGAATGAGTTTGGGGGTGTTCCTTGCTCTGCTATATTTTGGAAGAGTTTGAGATGGATAGGTGTTAGCTCTTCTGTAAATGTTTGATAGAATTTGCCTGTGAAGCATCTGGGCCTGAGCTTTTGTTTGTTTGACAATTTTTAGTCACAGTTTCAATTTCAGTGCTTGTGATTGGTCTGTTTATATTTTCTATTTCTTCCTGGTACAGTCTCGGAAGGTTGTGCTTTTCTAAGAATTTGTCCATTTCTTCCAGGTTGTCCATTGTATTGGCATATAGTTGCTTGTAGTAGTCTCTCATGATCCTTTGTATTTCTGCAGTGTCCGTTGTTACTTCTCCTTTTTTATTTCTAATTCTCTTGATTTGAGTTTTCTCTTTTTTTCTTTATGAGTCTGGCTAATGGTTTATCAATTATTTTTTATCTTCTCAGAGAATGAGCTTTTAGTTTTATTGATCTTTGCTGTTGTTTCCTTAATTTCTTTTTCACTTTTTTCTGATCTGATCTTTATGATTTCTTTCCTTCTGCTAATTTTGGGGGTTTTTTGTTCTTCTTTCTCTAATTGGTTTAGGTGTAAGGATAAGTTGTTTATTTGAGATTTTTCTTGTTTCTTGAGGTAGGATTGTATTGCTATGAACTTCCCTCTTAGAACTGTTTTGCTGCTTTTGGTTTTGGGTTGTCATGTTTTCATTGTCATTTGTTTCTAGGTATTTTTTGATTTCCTCTTTGATTTCTTCAGTGATCTCTTGGTTATTTAGTAGCATATTGTTTAGCCTCCATGTGTTTGTATTTTTTATAGTTTTTTTCCTGTAATTGATATCAAGCCTCATAACGTGTGGTCAGAAAAGATATTTGTTATGATTTCAATTTTCTTAAATTTACCAAGGCTTGATTTGTGACCCAAGATATGGTCTATCCTGGAGATTGTTCCATGAGTACTGTTGTTTTTGGATGGAATGTCCTATAAATATTATTTAAGCCCATCTTCTTTAATGTGTCATTTAAAGCTTGTGTTTCCTTATTTATTTTCATTTTGGATGATCTGTCCATTGGTGAATTGGGGTGTTAAAGTCCCCTAGTATGATTGTGTTACTGTCGATTTCCCCTTTTATGGCTGTTAGCATTTGCCTCATGTACTGAGGTACTTGTATGTTGGGTGCATAAATATTTACAATTGTTATCTCTTCTTCTTGGATTGATCCCTTGATCATTATGTAGCGTCCTTCTTTGTCTCTTGTAATAGTCTTTATTTTAAAGTCTATTTTGTCAGATATGAGAATTGTTACTCCAGCTTTCTTCTGATTTCCATTTGCATGGAATATCTTTTTCCATCCCCTCACTTTCAGTCTGTATATGTCCCTAGGTCTGAAGTGGGTCTCCCGTAGACAGCATATATATGGGTCTTGTTTTTGTATCCATTCAGTGAGCCTGTGTCTTTTGGTTGGAGTATTTAATCCATTTACATTTAAGTTAGTTATCCATATGTATGTTCCTCTTACCATTTTCTTAGTTGTTTTGGGTTTGTTATTGTAGGTCTTTCTCTTATGTTTCCTTCCTAGAGAGTTTCCGTTAGCATTTTTTGTAAAGCTGGTTTGGTGGTGCTGAATTCTCTTAGCTTTTGCTTGCCTGTAAAGTTTTTAATTCCTCTCTCAAATCTGAATGAGATCCTTGCTGGGTAGAGTAATGTTGGTTGCAGGTTTTCCCTTTCATTACTTTAAATATGTCCTGCTACTCCCTTCTGGCTTGCAGAGTTTCTGCTGAAAGATCAGATGTTAACCTTATGGGGATTCCCTTGTACGTTATTTGTTGCTTTTCCTTTGCTGCTTTTAATATTTTTTCTTTGTATTTAATTTTTGGTAGTTCGATTAATATGTGTCAGCATGTTTCTCCTTGGATTTATCCTGTATGCGACTCTTTGTGCTTTCTGGACTTGACTGACTCTTTCCTTTCCCATATTAGGGAAGTTTTCAACTATAATCTCTTCAAATATTTTCTCAGTCCCTTTCTTTTTCTCTTCTTCTTCTGAAACCACTATAATTCGAATGTTGGTGTGTTTAACGTTGTCCCAGGGGTCTCTGAGACTATCTTAAATTCTTTTCATTCTTTTTTCTTTATTCTGCTCTGCAGTAGTTATTTCCACTATTTTGTCTTCCAGGTCACTTATACGTTCTTCTACCTCAGTTATTCTGCTATGGGCCCTTCTAGAGAATTTTTAATTTCATTTACTGTGTTGTTCATCACTGTCTGTTTGCTCTTTAGTTCTTCTAGGTCCTTGTTAAACGTTTCTTGTATTTTCTCCATTCTATTTCCAAGATTTTGGATCATCTTTACTATCATTACTCTGAATTCTTTTTCAGGTAGACTGCCTATTTCCTCTTCATTTGTTTGTTCTGGTGGGTTTTACCTTGTTCCTTCATCTGCTGTGTATTTCTCTGTCTTCTCATTTTTCTTAACTTACTGTGTTTGGGGTCTCCTTTTCACAGGCTGCGGGTTCGTAGTTCCCATTATTTCTGGTGTCTGCCCACAGTGGGTATGGTTGGTTCAGTGGGTTGTGTAAGTTTCCTGGTGGCAGGGACTAGTGCCTGTGTTCTTGTGGATGAGGCTGGATCTTGTCTTTCTGGTGGGCAAGACTACGTCTGGTTGTGTGTTTTGGGGTGTCTGTGAACTTCTTATGATTTTAGGCAGCCTCTCTGCTAATAGGTGGGGTTGTTTTCCTCTCTTGCTAGTTGTTTGGCATGGGGTGTCCAGTACTGGAGCTTGCTAGTTGTTGTGTTGAGCTGGATCTTAGCCTTGAGATGGAGATCTGTGGGAGAGCTCTCGCCGACTGATATTACGTGGGGCCAGGAGGTCTCTGGTGGACCAGTGTCCTGAACTCGGCTTTCCCACCTCAGAGGCTCAGGCCTGACAGCCAGCCAGAGCACCAAGACCCTATCAGCCACACGGCCAGGTACGTGGGGAGTTTCTTGCCTTTTGTGAATTCTGAGGTCTTCTGCCAGTGTTCAGTAGGTGTTCTGTAGGAGTTGTTCCACATGTAGACGTATTTTTGATGTATTTGTGAGGAGGAGGGTGATCTCCACTTCTTACTCCTCTGCCATCTTGAAGGTCCTCTTCCCCTGATGTTATTTTGTATTGCATAATGATCATCCAGAACTTTTTCCTCAGTTTGTTTTATTGATTTTTGAAGACTTTAGAAAGGAAACATACACCTCATATGAAAAAAGTCAAATTATTTTAAGCTATTTTATAACATTACTATTATGGGTTTTTTAAAATGATTATTGTGAAATTTCTTCTAGAAATAATTTTTCAATAGAAAGTTTGAAATGCCATTCTTTGTGCAATTGGTAATAAAAAGCAAATGATATAAGTAAGTCTATTAAATATACTAGTCCTCATTTATATACTACAGACCTTAGTTATAAGAATTTACAGGTATTGGAACTATTATAATTAACGGTTCTGAAAATTATTTTTAAAGAGTGTAAGACTTATCAAATATTCCTAGTTAATCACAAAATATTTGTAGTTCCTCAGTTAGTAATAATATGGGGTTAAACACTACTAAAAATTAAGATAATAAAATATCTATACCTAGACACATAGTAGTAATAGTCAATGGTATCAAAAATAGAAAGATTTTAAAGCACTCAGAGAAAGGACAGGTTCCTTTGAACAGAACAAAATACCTGTATTGTATTAATTTTCAAGAGCAATAATAGAAGTTAAAATTAAAAATATTTTCTAATTATGAAAGAATGTATAATTCTATAAAGAGTTAAACTATATGGAAGAAATAAAGGTAAAAGTAAAGGTATTTTAACAAAAAGTGTTTTTAATACTCTCCAAACAATTCTAAAATCATTGTTAAAGAATATATGTAAAAATATAAGAAAATAAGCACAAATAAAGGAGTGGGGTGAACGTTATAATAGTGTTCAAAATAATTGACAAACATCTTAGTTACTGTATATGTGTGTTGGTTAAGAAAACAACAACAAAATGGTTAATTTAGATATAATTTTATGAGATATAATTAAAATACTTGAAAGCAATTGTTAAAACATTCTAAAGTATTTGTATGTTTGGGAAGAAATGAGAAATATCAACTTAAGGTTTTGTCAAGACCACTATGTATTTTAATGAATGTTAAAAATTCAAGCCTAAGAACTTAAAAAATTCATATGGAATATATATGTTCCTAATCCATTAAAGCAAAGGGGATTAATAAAATTTAATGGAAGTCAGAAAAGAATAAACACACAAACAAATATGCCTGGCAAATAGAAAGCACAAAATCAGATGTTAGAACAATATGCAAATAATTTAGTAATCTCTAAATGAAATGAACTGAATAAAATTAGAAAAGAGACACTCAGTTTGGATTTCAAAAGAAATTTAGTAGCATAACAAAATGATACATAAAGGGTGAGAGTAAATGTTTGCAAAAACACACTTCAAGCAAATAATAACCAAAGAAAGGTGATTATATTAATAAAAGATAAAATAGGTTTTGAGCATTAAAAAGGATAAAGAAGGTCTTTACATAATAACACAAAAAAATAATTCAACATAAAGATATAACAATTCTGAGCCTAACTTACCTTAGCATATTCTCAAAATAAATTGCTATTAATAAAGGAAAATAATTGGGTAAAATAATAAAGCAAAATGGACACATACACATTCAGTGGGGGATTTTAACCCTACTATCTTGTTAATTAATAGCTCAGGCAGATGAAAATTCGTGAAGATATGGATGACTTAGTCATCAGAATCTTTGGGGCAAGAAAAGGAGAACTCCATTGCCTTCTAGCCTTGGTTCTAGCAACAATCCTAGTATCCCTTTGCCCTACATCCCTATTCCTTCACATGCAAAGAGAACAGATTGCCCTGATTCCTAAGTTGGGAAGAAGAGCCAGAATGCTGAGCTTTTGGATCTCTCATCCTCTTTTGGATTTGCTTGCCCACAGTAAGGATGCATTCTTCCTGCTCTTCACCACGGCATAAGTTGAAGTCACCTTTTGCTGCAGGGAGGACCTGTAGTTTTCTAGCTATGCTTCTGACTTGACAGTAATTCTTGGATGAAATAATAGGTGTCATATGTCAGGACATTCTCTAGTCCAGCTTTTAACAATAAAGTGTTTTTATCTGTCTGATATGTGTGCTTATATTTTAATTGGTTCTAACCTCGGATGAAGAATAAAGGAGTATTGTTTATTACACTAGATCCAAATACAAACTTTCACAAACTTGGTCCAATAAACAAATAAATACAGCTAGCTAGCCAGATTAGATAGCATCATGCAGTTAATGACTAGTGGATATAGTGTGTAAATATTCTTTTAAAACACACCTAAGACATTAATAAAAGTGATCACATAGCAGGGTACAAAGCAAATGTCAACAACTAACAAGGAATTTTAAACAAAGAATATTAATTCCTTGACAGTAACACAATAAATTAAATGTCAAAACTAAAGGAGAACCATGATCCCTACAGCAAACCTTATCTAAGGACATAAAACAAGACCTAAATAAACAGATGTATCATGTTCACAGATGAGAAGATTTAAGTTCATATTGTGTCTCTTTCACTATATTCTGAAATTCCATCATGATGTCCCTTGGTGTGGGTCTATTGGATCCATTGTTTTGGGCACTCAGTGACCCTTTCTACCTAGAAATTCATGTCCATCTGGGGAAATGTTCTTGAATTCTTTATTGATGATTTCCTGTCTACCATTTTCTCTGTTGTGTCTAGGTGTCCCATTATTTAAATGTTGGATTTCTGGAAGGTGTCCTCTGCTTCCCTCTTCCAGTTTCCATAATTTTACTCTAGTTTCTAGGAGATTTCTTAAACTTAAGTCTTTTTTTGAGGTTTTCATTCTTGTATTCAGATTTTAGATTTACTAAACTTGATATTTTTTCCTCTAAATATCCCTTTTGTTTTTGTTTGTCTTCTCAGACCTTATTAAGATGATAATTACAGTATTTTTTCAAAGTTCTGTTCTCTCTGCAGTCTTTAATACAAATTACTTGTTTTCTGCTTGTGGATATGACTTTTCATGTTACTCACTTAGATAAGTGGTAATTCCTGATTCATGGTTATGTGTTAATATTTAAGAGGAGGAAGTGAAAATTTAGTTAGAACTCTGAGTGTGTGAATGGAGTTCTGTAATTAGTAAACAAATGTGGTCTTGTTTACATGTCTGTTGGTGAAACTACCTGTCAGTAGGATAGGGTAAGTCAGGCTGAAAAAACAAATGCCTCCAAAGTATTGGTAGCAACGTCTACTGCCAATTGAGGTAACTCTGCATTGTAACTTAGTACCTCACCTCCATATTGACACATCCTTCCATGATCACCACAACATGGGGAAATAGGTGGAGAAACAAATTGGCAATTATAAGCCTCCATCTGGATGGGGTACATAACACTTCTGCTCACTAGGTTTATTGGACAAAGCTAATTACATGACTGTCTCTAACCTCAAGGGACAGGGATGTGTAGTCCTACTATGTGCACAAAGGGGACAAGACACAGAAATATTGCAGACCAGAAGTCATGTGTATCAGGTCCCCTTTAACTGTCTTTATATGTTTCTTCTTAAGCTAGGTCTTCTCAACAGAGACCTTACAGTATCCTGCCTAAGAGTAATTCCCTGCCTGCAAGAACTCTGGGAGCCAAGTGGGAGCAGGGTTGGGGGAGGGTATAGGTTTCAACATTCATTAACGGTAACTAGGTAGATAGGTAGGTAGATATAGATATATATATTTGCCAAGTATTATTTTTGAGAATAATACTCCTGTTTTCAACTGTGCCTGGCATTCCCCAGTCCAGAGACACTTTCCGGATTATACTTCCTGTAGCATACTGACTTATGGGAGAGACATACACCTATTGGTCAGGAGTGGAGGAAGAAATCATGGAATGGTACAGCTATTGACTAGTCCTTCTTTTGTAGACCCTTCTTACCAGAAGTGACAGATGATGCCTATTCCTGTCTCTTTTGAGGATTCCATTGAGCAAATTGGGTTGGTTCTCTGCTTTCTTCAATGGTGCTTGGGAGTTGGCTTCCCTGGGTGTCCTGCATTAGGCACCACTCATCCGTTTGCTTTCTGGCTTCCAAATGTTGTTATCAAACTTCTTCAGTTTCCTCTGCTCTCAGTAAATTTAGATTTTTGTTAAAAAAAAATTCTTATAATGTATTTTAGCGGGGTGGCAGGAGGGAATAAAATTAAATGTGTTTGATCAATCTGTCATCTTGAAGGCAACTTGCTGAGCATTTCCAGCATCTGGCCACTGAAGCTCCATCTTGACTCTCTGGATAGGTCTAAGTCTCTTCAGCCCATTCACACTGGTGTAGTTCAGGTTGTTCTGGTTGATCAGTGTTCCTGCTGCTAACTATTTTTGAGGACCATCCCTGATAGGGTGATTATTTTCATTAAAAGTACTGAGCTGTGTCGCATTTTGGCCAGGAAACTTACCAGTAAAGCATGACTGTTCCCTCCCCACTGATAGTAAATAGTGCAAAACTGCCTTATGGAAGAATGATTGAATGCACACTGGAAGACTGGAAGCCAGGTTATTTTGCCTCTGCATTGCCTAATCCAGGGTGCATTTGCTGTATAATATTGTAAAGATTGGTAAATATGCCAGAAGAAGGCCTAGCTGGCTATAGAGCTATGGGGATAATTGGAAAATTGAGACTTGCCGTAATTTGGGCCCTTTAAATATTTTCTTTTATTTGGACTTTTTGTTGGACCCATAATACATATCTTTAAGATACTGGGTTGGGCATTGATTAAATAGATGACATTTCACTTACTAGTAGTTGCTAAAGATTAGCTGCAGCAAGTAAAATGTGAACACTGATGAGGAGACAGTTTTTCTCCCAATGAAATGTGAAAATTAACTTCAGACAAAATTTGCCTGTTTCAATTCAGTAAGTGAAGAATATTAAGTAGCTAATCCTTAGAGCCTAAAAAAATTGTCAAAATGTCTAAGAATGTTGTGCAAGAGAGATTGTGAAGCTTATTACATTTATTAAATGGAAATGAATTATCTTGGCTTGCATATCCGATTCACCATGTGTATTATAAATCAATATGTTTAACTTAGTATTTCAAGCCCTAAATATTTTGTATGTTATTTTTTAAGAAGAAATTCCATTGGCCCAAGGGATAGCTAAACAAAATATAGGGAACTAGCCATTGCCATCATCTCTGAGAAGAATATCAATGTTATTCATGAAAATATCCACAAAACACAGCACACGTGAGGACAAGCACTTAGGCTGTGGAGGATGGCTGTCTGCTCACCCTCGTGGTGTTCTCAATCGGATGTTTGTATTTAGATGGGACTATGTAACATTTTAAAGTATGTTATTTGCTCTACTTTGGGTTGACAAGACATTATGAAAATAGCAAGGCGTGTGTGAGGAGGGAAGACTCTCATACTGAAAGCAGGGGAATTATGCGGATGTTGAAAATTACAGGATCACTTTCCCTGACCCTGTATGGAAATGCATCCGTTCTTGCATTATATCTCCTAGAATAAATAACATCCATACTCATTCTCTCTCAAACCCACAATTCACTGTTGTCCCAGTGTCTAATTCCATGTGATATATTCTAATAAGTGGCACAGTTTTCCAACCACTGTAAGTTTTCTGGCATAAACGTTTCTGACAACAATCATGTCAATTCTTTCTGTCCTTGTCTCTATCTGTTGTCCAGTTATAAATACTGCTGTGTTTTTACCCTAGGTGTGTGTATGCTTTCTTGTCATCATTACTCAGCTTAAGAATGTTTAAACATATATATCTATCTCACTTATATTTAGGTTTATATGTTGATCTCATTCACTTAATTTTAAGCCCATCGAAGTCATGATTATACTTATGTTTTCTATTTCTTGGGCTTATAAGTAGCTATTCACAGTATTCTACATTTGGTAGAAATGATTTTTGAATATATGACTTACTATAAATATTTGATACGTTAATAAGCACTTAACTCTTTTTAATTTATTTAAATGGGAGCTACCCAGACTTTTAGAATTCATGATAGAAAGCAGTGGAGTATAGTAGAAAGGAGCTAGGGTCAAGCCGCAGAAACCTTAGAAAATTCATATAGTCATTGAGATTCAGTTTCTTCACCTGTAACATTTACATGATAATAATGCCTTCTCCTAGACAGATGTAAAAATTAAATGAAATCATAAATATGAAAAGCACTTTGTAACTTTTTTTACATAGACAAAAAATATGGTTATTATTTGAACGTTAGAGGCTGAGGCAAGCAAAGTGAGTTGAACAGCAAAGTTTCCTTGGAGAATAGCTGATAGAGCCTGAAATAGGACGCCAGTCTCCTGACTCCCAGTCAGGACGGGGCAAGGGGACTCACCACCTTAGATCAAATTATCTGCACTATTAAAAAAGAAAAAAACTAGTCTGATGTTACACAATGTAAATAGGAACCCAATAAGTTAGAATCATCTCTATTATCAAAGAATTATTATAAAGATAATTCAACTGCTTATATACATATATGTGCTTATTATATATATAAGTACTTAAATTTCATAGTTTAGCTAAGATGATTCTTTAGTTTATGTGTAGGATGAGTCCCTACATAGTTGGCACTTGATAAATGTTTTTGAACAAATAAATATATATGAAACCATGGCGTCAATAAGTATTAGCCACACACAAAAAACAAACCTTCACTACAACACACCTGACCGCTGCATTTTCCTGTAAAGACAAATGTTCACCTTGTTCCCAGAGATTTTTTAAGACTTTAAGTTTTAGAGCAATTTTAGTTTTACAACAAAATTAAGAGGAAGGTACATAGATTTCACCTAAATGCCCCACGCCCACACATAGCCTTCTCCGTCATCAACATCATTCACCAGAATGGTGCATTTTAAAATTTTCACCAAGGATGAAACTACACTGACATATCATAATCACCCAAAGCCATAGTTAACCTTAGAATTCCCTCTTGGTATCATACATTCTGTAGGTTTGGACAAATGCATATGACATATATCCATCATTATAATATCATACAGAGTAGTTTCACTGCCCTAAAAATCCTCTGTACTGTCTGTTCATCTCTACTCCCCACACTGCTGGCAACCACGGGTCTTTTTAACTGCCTCCGTAGTTTTGCCTGGTCTAGAATATCATGCATGGTATCGTACAAAATATAGCATTTTTAGATTAGTTTCTTTCTCTTAGTAATATACATTTATGGTTCCTCCATGTCTTTCCATGGCTTGATAGCTCTTTTCTTTTTAGCACTGAGTAATCCATTATCTGCCTGGACCACAGTTCATTTATCCATTCACCCACTGACGGACATCTTAGTTGCTTCCAAGATCTGGCAGTTATGAATAAAGCTGCTGCAAACATTCCTGTGCAGGTTTATGTGTTGGGATAAATTTTCAACTCTTTTGGGTAAATACCAAGGAATGTGATTACTGGATTTTATGGTAAGAGTATGTTTAATTTTATTAAAAGGAGAAGCCACCGAAGTGTCTTCCAAAGTAGCTATACCATTCTGCCTTCCCACCAGCAATCTATGAGAGTTCCTATTGTTTCACCACCTCACCAGTATTTGGTGTTGTCAGTGTTCCAGATTTGGGCCTTTCTAATAGGTGTGTGGTGGTATCTCATTGTTGTTTTAATTTGCATTTCCTTGATGATACATAATGTTGAGCATATTTTCATATGCTTAGTTTCTATCTGTATATCTTTGGTGAGATGTCTGTTAAGATCTTTGGCCCATTTTTAATCAGGTTGTTTTCTTATTGTTGAGTTTTAAGTGTTCTTTGTATATTTTGGATAGCAGTTCTTTATCAGATGTGTCTTTGAAAATATGTTCTCCCAGTCTGTGGCTTGTCTTTTCATTCTCTTGATATTGTCTTTTGCAGAGCAAAAATTTTAATTTATTCTTTAAATCACAATGCATTAGAGCTTCAGAACTTACCTTCTAACTGCAACATAAGTGTTAAACGTTAGTGAAGTCTAGTTTATCAATTATTTCTTTTATGGATTGTGTCTCTAGTGTTTTATATAAAAAAGTAGTATTCCTAAAGAATTTTAGGTAAATTATTTCCCTGAAGGTTTCCCATGGAACTCTGCTTCCTGACTTTTAGGAGTGTACAGGACTTTTGTGCACAAATAATCTATTATTTTAAGGATATTCTGATGTAAAAAAGGAAACTGGGTCTCTAAATGATAGGTGTTTTTCTGAGGAATGGTCAGTTTCAACACAGAATGAGGAGGGAAAAAATCATTTCCAAGTGGAAATCCAGAGAGAATGTGTCCATGGAGGTGGGGTTGGAGGATATTGCACAATAAAACATGAGTAAATGGGGACCAGAGGGAAATGATGCTCTCTGAGCACTTCCAAGGAGTCTTACAATATCTCCCTACCTCTGCATACTAGACCAAATGTGAGCATATACTTCTAACTCTAACAATTAATGCATCATGAGTAGGAATGGTGACAATGAAAGTATTAAAGAAAGACTTTAAGATGGATATAATCTATAGTATATGTGCCAACTCAAAAATTTTGTACACTTCTGTTTTCTAAAATTTTTTTGGATATGTGAAGCAAAATTTCAGCAGCTTGTGCAGATAAAGCTTCTAGAAGTTATTTAAATATTAGTTAAACCAACTTTATTGTATGAAACTGTCACTTACAACCACATGGTACACATTATGCACATGATAAAGGTCTCTCATAACATTCTCATGGGATATTAGCTTGTTTGTGGAATACTAAAGCTGGGACACAAACTGACAAGCTCTGGGATGCTGCCATTCTAGTCTCAATTCATTCTGCAGTGCATAAATAGAGTAGCACAGTGGGTGCTAGGTAGGATCTCAAAAATCATTACAACAGTAGGATTCAGTTAAGGACAAAATGAATCCCATATTCAATACCAAATTTCTCCCTTAAACAATATCTATACTTTATTAAATGATTGTCTTGAGACAGTGGCTGTCTTTCTATGTAATATAGTTTCTCAATCTTGTTTATGTAACTTAGGGCCAATTTTAAATGAAAAAACTTTTTTTCACTGCCCCAGTTTAGAAAACTGATTTTAATTACAATGTTAGTTAAATATGTGTAACGGTACAACTACACAGAAACTTTTAATTAATGATGTAAAGCTAAAATAAACTTACAAATTGAAGTCAAACATTGATGAAATTAACATTAGAATTATCACTCAGTGTGATGGATGATAGTCCTCCCAACTCTAAATCCCCAATATACTATGAATACAGACAGTGTGATGATTAGTTTTATGTATTGACTTTATTGGGCCACAGGGTGCCCAGATATTAGGTCAAACATTATTTTAGGTGTTTCTGTGTAGGTGTTTTTGGATGAGATTAACATCATAATGGGTAGGCTGAGTAAAGCAGATTGGTCTCCCTAGTGTGGGTGGGCCTCATTTGATCAGTTGAAGACCTGGCTAGAATAAAAAGGTAGACCCTCTACCCAGTAAGAGAGAATTCTTCCTGCATGACTGATGTTAAACTGGGGCATTTGCTTTTTCTTCTGCTTTCAGATTTGAACGGAAACATTGGCTCTTACTGGTCCTCAAGCTTACCAGCCTTTGGACTGGAACTATACCATTGGCTCTCCTACGTGTCCAGCTTGCTGACTCACCCCACAGATTTTGGAGCTTACTGGCCTCCCTAATTATGTGAGTCAATCCTTATAATAAGGAATAATATAATATATACATACATACATCCTATTGGTTGTGTTTTTCTAAAGAACCTAAAATAATAGAGGTTTTGGTACCAAGAGTGATTCTAGAGGAACAGAATTTTGATGAGTTTTCTGACTTGGTTCTGAGATTTCTGGAATTGATTCTCTAATCTGATTAGATTTTTTCTTAAATTAATTAATTAATTAATTGTTGGCTGTGTTGGGTCTTTGTTGCTGCGCGCAGGCTTTCTTTAGTTGCAGTGAGCGGGGGCTACTCTTCGTTGTGGTGTGCAGGCTTCTCATTGTCGTGGCTTCTCTTGCTATGGAGCACAGGCTCTAGGCATGCAGGCTTCAGTAGTTGTGGCACGTGGGCTCAGTAGTTGTGGCTTGTGGGATCTAGAGCTCAGGCTCAGTAGTTGTGGCGCACGGGCTTAGTTGCTCCACGGCATGTGGGATCTTCCCAGGCCAGGGCTTGAACCCGTGTCCCTTGCAATGGCAGGTGGATTCTTAACCACTGTGCCACCAGGGAAGCCCTGATTAGATTTAAAGATGCTAATGATTCCATTTCCAGTAGTAAAGAGAACACTAAGAGTCCTTGGCATAATCTGGCAATAGAAATACACGATATTTCCATTGGATACTTTTAATCACCTACTTATAAGAAGCAGAGATCTGGGTAAATGTGTATGTGATACTTTCTAATATTATGTTAAACTAATGGATATAATGGATTGGCTGGTTGCTCCTAGTGTTGATGGACAAAGTAAGGAAAGAAAAGGATGAGCTCAAGGATTTGAATTCCTAGTTCAAGTGCTGTTTAAATGACCTGAAAACTTCTACCTGAACCCTGAAGAGTCCTCTTATCTTCTATAGCTGCAGGGCTGAGTTTGCTGAAAATCAAACCTGGAATCTCATCCTGCCACTGTCTGAATTACAACACAAGTTAAAGTCCTAGCTTTGAAGGGTGTCTACTATTAAAGTGATGGCATTGATTGGAAAGGAATGGGATCCTTAAAGTTGGAATGGGGATGTGTGAGAAGACCCTGATGAAGTTGGGGACATTGGGCCCCTAAATCCTAATAAGTTGTCTTTGCCAGTGGAAGCAGTTTCCCCACCCCCAATGGAAGTGTCTTCTCCACCTACTTTTGATGGAAATAACCCTGCATTGCCTGAGGGAAACATAATGGCCTCCTCTGAGGCAGTTGACATTGAGACAGTATAATTCTCTCCAGGGTCCTCCCCTGACTACCCTTTTTTTTTTTTTTTTTAATTTTTTTTTAATATGTATTTGTATACGTATAGTAACACTAATCTTCATTTATCAATTTCCCCCCTCCTTTCCTTTTAATTAATTAATTAATTTATTTTTGTCTGTGTTGGGTCTTCATTTCTGTGCGAGGGCTTTCTCCAGTTCCAGCGAGCGGGGTCCACTCTTCATCGCGGTGCGCGGGCCTCTCACTGTCGCGGCCTCTCTTGTTGCGGAGCACAGGCTCCAGACGCGCAGGCTCAGTAATTGTGGCTCACAGGCCTAGCCGCTCTGCGGCATGTGGGATCTTCCCAGACCAGGGCTCGAACCCGTGTCCCCTGCATTGGCAGGCAGACTCTCAACCACTGCGCCACCAGGGAAGCCCTGACTACCCTTTTTTACTTCTAGACTTATAGTGGATTCAAGTTCTATCAGGCCCCTAACAATAAGAAACAAATTGTAGCCCATGAGGAGGTGCTCCATATTCCAAAAGAACTACTTGAGTTTTCTAATTTATACAGCAGAAAGCTGCTAGGGAACATGTGTAGAAATGGATATATAAGGTGTGGGTTAATGGTGGAAGGAACGTAAATTTGGAACAGGCTGAATTTATTGATGGGGGTTTATTAAACAGATTCTGCATGAAATGTTGCAGCTGGAGGAGTCTGAGAGGACACTAACAGTGTGTTTGGTTGGTTGGCTGAAATATGGTCCAAAATGTGGTCCAGAATGAGTGAGTTAGAGATGTCATATGGGCCTTGGTTTAATGCAGAGGAAGGGGTTCAAAGGCTTGGGGGGATTAGAATGTTAGTGTAGATTTGTCATTTAAGACCTACTCATCCACCCTGGGTACATCCAGAAGAAACAATTTTCACCACGACTGTGAGAAATAAACTCATGAGGGGAGCTCCAGCATCCTGAAAAGATCTATGATTGTAGGCCAGTCTTTACAGTGAAAACTGAGGTCACTGAATCAGGAAACCTAAATGCAATGGGAGTAATTAGATCCTGAGGTGGAAGGGGCTAAGTGGTAGCACTCAACCACCAAAGGCAGGTGGGTATGGTTACCTTATCTTCATAGCACAGTCAAAGCAGTAGTCAGAACACTCTAATGCAGTCCTGTGGCCTAGTTGATCATGGTGTTCCTAGAAGTGAAATAAATAGGAAGCCTACTAAATTCTTACTTGATCTGTATAAGCACAGAAATTCTAGGTTCAGTGAACAAAAGTCTAACCTGAATCATAAAAACAGAGAGGCATGTCTTCTCAATCATTCCTAGACTTGAACAAGTTTATAGATCCAGAACCCTTTGAATGAAGGGGAAGACATGTCCCTTTGTGGAAAGATCTTGATACAATGCCCCAAATTTATACTTTTAGTCTTTCTCCCAACCTTCACCAAAGGGACCTATGACCTTTTACTAGGGTAAGTATGCATTAAGGAAAAGAAAATCAGATATCTTAGGTACTACTGGACACTGATTCTAAACTGACACTGATTCCAGGAGACTCAAAATGTCACTGTGGTCTACCAGTCAGAGTAGGGGCTTATGGAGGTCAGATGCCCAATAGAGTTTTGGCTTGGATCCATCTCACAGTGAGCTCAGTGGGTCCCTGAACCCAGCCTGTGGTTATTTCCCTGGTTTTGGAATGCATAATTGGAATAGAAATATTCAGTAGTTGGCAAGATCCCCATATTGGTTCCTTGACCTGTGCAGTGATGACTATTGTGGGAAAGTCCAAGTGTGAAGCCACTAGAATTGCCTCCATGAAGGATAATAGTAAAATAAAAGCACTACTGAATTCCTAGAGTGACTGCAGAGGTTAGTGCCACTATCAAGGACTTGAAAGACACAGGGGTGGTGATTTCCACAACATCCCTATTCAACTCACCTATTTGGCCTGTGTAGAAGACAGATGGATCTTGCAGAATGACAGTGGATTATTGTAAGCTTAGGCAAGTGGTGAGTTCATTTGCAGCTGCTGTGCCTGGTTTGATTTTATTACTTGAGCCAATTAACACATCTCCTGGTACCTGGTATGCAGCTGATAATCTGGCAAGTGCTTTTTTCTCTAACTCTGTCATGAGGAACACCACAAGCAGTTTGCTTTCAGCTGGCAAGGCGAGCAGTATGCCTTCACCGTGTATCAGGGGTGTATCAGCTCTCAAACTCTGTGTCATGATTTTTGTCATAGAGAGATCTTGATCGTCTCTTTCTTCCACAAGGTATTATAATGGTTTGTTACATTGGTGACATTCATGCTGATGGCCCTAATGAGTGAGAAGTAGCAACTGTTCTAGACTTAATTGTAAGACGTTTGCATGTCAGAGGGTGGGAAATAAATACTATAAAAGTTCAGGGACCTTCTACCTCAGTAAGATTTCTGGGGGTTCAGTGGTGTGGGGCATGTCAGGATACCCCTTTTAAGGGGAAGGATGCAGATGTCAAGTTCTGATTTGGGCAAGCTCATTCTTGTATGTGTCACATGATAACAATTCATGTGCCAATTTTTCTCTGTGTATTTATATTTAATATGCATTTTTACTGTGAACCCTGATGACATTTGGCCTTCACTTGATGGAATCAGACCTTTACATTTTTAATCGCTGTGTTCCTTTCTCATTCATTAGATGTGGACAAGTAAGTAGTGTTATTTTTCAATGTGATTCTAAACACAAACATGGATATTGACATTGGTGCCTAATATTTAATTATTAAGCAATTTTCCAGGTGATTCAGAATGAACATGGACATTGACATAAACTGACATGAAATATTTACTCAAAAAATCAACTTTACAGTGGATCACAGTCAATAATCATCCATGGGTCTTGCAGTGTTCTGCATATTTCTATTTGAGAAATACTATAGTGAAGTGGAGTGGCTAAAATTTAAAAAGTAGAATTAGATCAACCCCAACTTAAATCCTAGTTCTTTTATTAGCTATGGGTACTTAAGAAATGGGACAGTGCATATATAACATTTAACACAGTGACTGGGACATGGTGAGAAATAAATACCAAAGGTTATTATTCATAAATAATAAACAATTCAATCCTTACGACTTTGAAGATTTTTTTCTAATCCAGTGCCTTTCTCTGCCAACTTTCTACTCTGGGAGACCTGTTCTGTCTGTAATATCATTCAATCATGAACATGAAAAAACTCCGTCTGTGTTCAAAACAGCAAGAGTGAGGAACTCTAGGAAACTTTGTATACATTCAGCCAGTTGTTTTCAAACTTAGACACATATTAGTGTTACCCAGAGCATACAACTTCAAATACTCAGGTCCTGTCACCAGAGATCTTGTTCTGATTGGCCTGAATTGAGGTCCTTATATGCTGTAGTTTTAAAATGCAGTAGGCTCGGGAAGGCATTATGTTTAGTTCTTTTTCCTTATTATTGTTTTAGGTGTTAGTAATATTTAGAATTTTAAAGAATGTATTTAGACATAGCTGTTCAGAAATGTTAAATTTTTCCTGTAGGGCCGTTAGTAATTATGGAAGCAATAGGCAATTGCCGACTGGTGGAGTATCTTAGGCAAATTATATTTTATCAATGTGGAGGGCGTATCAGAGGTAAGTGCTGGGCTCCTTTCCAGCAGCCTCCTTTGGCAAGTAGGCACCAATGGTGCTGATAAGGATGTTCAGCAATTACCAACTGAGTTCCAATCCCCAAGCTTTCATGCACAATGCAAAATAAAATAAAATGATTTCGTTTTAACTCCCAAATAATTTCAAGTACATTGAGAACATGATTGAGTTTGCTGAGTTGTTTTCTTTCTCTTTCTACCCTTCTTCTGCTATGCTACCAAATTTAATATGGCTGTTACTAATAAATAATTTAATGCTCTTTTATTTCATATTGATTTTTTGGATAACCCCAAAATACTTGGGATATTTCAGTAATATTTATACATCATACCTAAAAATTAATAGTTCACATTCAGGTTTCATAGATGAGCTACCATGCTGAGCTATCATAGGAAGGAGATTTTATGTGAGGGTCTATAAGCATAACTACTACGATAAAGTTGAAATAAAAACCTCCACTTCTAGAATTTGAGAGCAACAGAAATATCATTAAAATTACTACTTATATCACATTATGTATTTATATAGATTTAAATGCTGGAATTTAAGTTCACTGAAGGGAATCTAATGAGAATTGAGTTCAGGTGAATGCAACATAAACTATTTTCAGTGTGTAATATCTGATCATTCTCTTTCTTATAAAAGGCATTCTTTTTGAATAGACTATATGCAGATTTGGATGAGAGGCTACACATTGGACCTGGTATCATTTAGAAAATTTGGACTCTTCTCTAGTGAATCCATTCTTCTAGTGTGACAAGATTGACATTGAGATGATTGAATAGAATTAATTAGTTTAAACTATGAGAAAAATATCACTTAGGGGTAATTAGATTTACCCAACTTAGTCTATCAAATTGTATATTGTTTTTATTTCCAACACATGGGTGTGGTCCAGTGTTAGGAACTTGCAGGTAATCATTCTGACAGAGCCAGGTACCTTCTGCCTCATTTTTATAAGACTAAATAATACGTAAAACACAACTGCGCTCTTTCAGGAGCAGCACATTGATAAAGCTTTATCCAGAACAAGAGTGAGAACATGGAGAGTAGCATCTCAGTCAAGGACACATTAAGTCAGCATTCTCTGGAGACATTGTTTTCTTTTCATATTTTAAATATATGAAATATTCAGTTTAACAAAAGTCTTGTGCTCCAGTTTTGCATTTTTTGAAATCTGTAGTAAAATGCATTACATAAAAAGCATGTAATTTTCCTTTATGGACAACAATGTATTCAATTAAATCAGGAAGGGGATAAAACATTACAAGCTGTTCTGACCACTGAATGGCAGTTCCAACAATTTTTCTCAAAATTTGCTGAGAAGGAAACATGGAAGCCTGTGGAACAGTTATGTCCCCAATTGTAGCTATGTTGGTTACTCAGCAAACACAGAGAAAGAAAAACAAAGACTCAGAAATAATTTTCCTCCCAGTCGTATCTTTGAGCAGCATAGGTATGGAGAATATAGAAGTTCAAGGAAAACTTCTTGCTCTCAAGCGCTCCAGAGATAAGCCTTCTCACTTGGAAATGCATTGGGCATTTATGGGTATAAATATTTCAATTCAGTAAACATTTGTTGGTTTCTTACATAGTTCTAGGAATTATACTAGGTATATTTTGTATTAATTGCCATATATTCATATATGTTTTATAGATAATACTGATCAGAATATTCCAAAATACCAGGTTAGTATATGTGTAAGTCAAAAATAACTAATTGTTTACTTAATGGTGTGAATACTTGTGTCCAAGTCATAATACAGAATGAAGAGAACCTAAGCATTTACCTAAATGGATAAAATCAGAGACTCAACACACACACACACACATGCTCACACTCACACACACACACACACGCCCACGTGCACACACACACACACACACACACACACATTGTCCCTGTGAAAATACAATGAAAATGCAAAAAGATTTGTTAGGCAATCTATTGTATTTTTAAGTTTCTGTTAGAACTGACTGGTTAATCCCTCTGCCGGCTTTCCATTATATCTAAAGTACTTTCACACTATGTGCTTATGGATCCTGGTTTATTTCCATGCCTGTTTTATGTGGTGGGTGAGTTTTCATTAGACTCCTCCTTAATATATCATGTTGTGGCTAAGAGTCAGCATTCTAGCAGTAGAAATATCACTAAGTGAATTTCCCTGCTGTTGAGACAACTGGTAGCTGGTTACTAAATATTTTTTTCACTATAAATTCTTCTGGAGAATTAGTATAAAAAGAAGTCTTTGCTATAAACAAAGTTCTTAAATAGCAGGTTTGTAACAAAATGATGAGCAACAGTCACTTGTAAAAATCAGTCAGCACATTTCTCTCACCAGCATGTGCCTTTTGAGTCCTCAGTTTCCTCATTTGTAAAACGAGGTGTTTGGAGAAGACACATTCAAAGTCTCCTCCAGCTTGGTCATCATGAATCATAATATTTGAATGCCATTACCGCCTAACAGCTGGGGTTCAGGATTGGGTGGGTAAATTCTGACCATCTGAAGTCCCATCCCTCTGTCCTAAGATCCTGTCTTCCGTATAAAGATAACAGCTGCACTGTTATTCTGTAAAGACTATTACTTTAAAAAGAGTTAGGCTACACAGTTACATCTGCTGTGTAATTTTCTCACTTGTCACTTAGCAACATTGATGACAGATTTAGTCAAATTACAGCTGTTTTTTTTTTCAAGGACAAAGACGATGTGATGCACTTGTAATATTTGGAAGTAATGAGTGATGTAAGGTTAATGAACCAAGGAGTCTTTCTTGCTTTAGACGTTATAAAATGCAGAGCCATATCCTGCTTTTGATCTGTTTGTTCTTTGTGATCTAACCCTTCAGGTGTGAGCTATTTTTATATGTGCTATCCATCTAAGATTCTCTCTAAGAATACCAAAAGAGTGTAGGGCAGGTGGGTGCCTTTGGAAATGTCTTTGTCTTTCTTTAGCCCCAAATTCAACTCTGTATTGTTTATACAGTTTACTGTTCCTTTTGCTCCCACTGACTTTATTTTTGGCATTGATTAAGAACAGATATACTTGGATCAGTTTAATTCAGTTCAACTAGACTCAATTGAATTCAGTTTATAAGTATTCACTGAATGCTGGGAGGATGAGAGACTTATACCAGAAATTTGAGTCTGTGGTCCTAAGGGATTGAATAGTTGGATTGCATAGCATTTATTGTTTCATAAAAGGAAGTACATTGGTTCATCATGGGAGGTAAAGTTCATGGTTAAGAGACTGAGGAAAGAGAAATATTGACTGCTTTTAAATTATGCTATACAATGATATCAAAACTGTGAAAAACAATCTGTATTATGTGATAATTATGTGATTTCATCCCATTTCAATTACAGAAAATAATGTGATAGACATTATTGCTTCTTGAACAGTTATAATCCCAGTAGCAAGAAAAATACCTGGCACAAAGGAAGTACCTAATAAATATTTGTTGAAAGAGTAAATAAATTACTGGATCTGCGTGCTTCCATCTGGTTTAATTTTCTTCTTCCAGGCCATTTTCTTTTCAATGGGAATCTTAGTGATAACATCTTACTTTAAAAGAACACTATAAATATCTTTTTCCTCTCACTTTTGAATGATTGTTAAGCATCATATAAAACTTATTTTAATATTTTTATCTTAGCAAGTTGAAAATACTACAGTATTTTGACATTAATTTTTATTGATGAATATATTTGTTTCTCTAAATGTAATTCCTTCATAGATAATCTTTCTTTTCTGGTTGTCTTTTTAAAAATCTCTTTTCTTATGTCAGTATGATTTGTCTAGGTTTGGATTTATTTTATTTGGGATTCATATATTTGAGTATTCACATTGTTTTATTAACTCTAGACAAATATTTATCCTTTCCCCTATCTCTCGCAAATTGTTATCGTGGGAACATTGGATGTTTCTATCCCATTGGCCATGCCTGTAACTATCTCTTTCACATGTTCCATTTCTTTATCGTACTGTTTTGACTTTTGAGAATTTTTGTTGTTGTTGTTAACCTTCTGGTTTGTTAATTCTCAGTTTTGTCTGATCTGAAACGATCCCATTATTTTAGATTTTATTTTTCATGATTGTTTTTTAGTTTTTAAAGTTTTAGTGTTTTATCAAATAGTTATTTTTCATATCTCTTTGTAATTTCTTATACTTTTGAAGCTTTTTTTTAGACACTTAAAATATTCTTACACTATAGTCTTTATCAAATTGCTCTATCAACTAACGTTCTTGTCATGACTGCTGTCTCTTACTTCTGATGAATTACTTCCTTGTATATTCTGTAATTTTCACATATATACTAATATTTCTTGGGACTTGAATCTCAGTAATTCTGTGACACTTAATAGAGTTGTGGTTTTCTATAATTGCTTTATATTTGTTTCTTTTAGGAATTCAGAAATTTTATCTTGGGGCTTTCTCGATTATACTAATAATGCAAATTTGAAGTGTTAAGTCACATTTGATTCAAGCACACGATTAAAATTTTTAATTTTCTCCTACATTTAAATCTTAGTCAGAGAAAAGCTTCCTTGCCACCTACCTGTGCTGCTAAGTTAATTTTCTTCCAGTTCACTCTTTAAAGACGGTGTATAGAGGGCATTTCAGAACACTTAGATTTTAGTCCTGACTCTGTTGTTTACTTTGTGACCCTAATTCACATGCAGCCTTAATGTCCTTTTCAGAAATGTGAGAAAACAATCTACTGTATCTATTGCTGGAAGAATACTCTTCCTTGGGCCTATAGCAATCCTACTTGTCTTTCCAATGTGCCTATAAGACTCTAACTGCTCTTCCACAGGCCATTTTTCAAGATTGTTTATGTACCTGGTGACTTTCAGAGGTGAGAGAATTACTCATCTCCTGGCCAAAGAGATGCTTGCTTACTGCTTGCTATAAATTTTGTCGACCCCCCAAGCTAAGTGTTGTTACTCAGCTATGACAGAACCCCACTGCATGTGTAGAATCCATTTGGGCCATTTCCCATCACTCCCATGGGACTAAGAAGAAAAGGAAAGCAACACAAATATGTTGATGTTCATGAGTAATGCATTCCTTGCTCTGTGACCCAGGACTCTGTTGTTTTATGCCAGCATCCATGAGCAATAACACGTTAACTTATTAGTTTGTAACTGGGTAAAATCAAGTCCTGGACCTAACACTTACCTTGCAGGAATATTGTAAAGGTCAGTGTACTTGTGTATATGAAAGTAATTTCGAAACTGTAAAATCCTATGCAATGATAAAAATTATTACTCTAAAATAATAATAATATTTAAAGAAGAGTAAAGCTACTTAGAGAAAATCAGCCATGAAACTCCTTTGAATGGAAGTATCCAAGACCACTTATGAAATATTCTTGACAAACATATATACACACACACAAACACAACAAACAAAAAAGCCCTGAACTTATATCTGATCAAATTTCTAGATCTTGCTACCAATTTAAGGAGATATAGGGAGAGGGAACACATCAAGCAATACCACTGGAATGCAATCAGTAAAATCTAAACTATAGAAAACTCCTCTGGACAATTGACTCAATTTTTAAAATAAATTGTAGAAAAAGGAGAAATGTATAAATTACATGAAATTTAAGAAATGTAGCAACTAATTACAATATATAGACTTTATTTTTATAGTTATTTGAACAACTGCTCTAAAAAAAATTATGATAGTCCAGCAAATTGATCCTATAGTAGATATTTGATAATTGAAGAGGAAGTGCTTAAAATTTTAGTGTGATTATGATATTGTAATTAATTTCCTCTTACACATATGTTTTGAAATATCTGTGGATGAAATAATATCTTGGAATCAAAATAATCTGGAAGTGGGGATAAATGGATGTGTATGTACATGGAACTAGACTGGCCAGGATTTTGTTGCAGCGGATGATGAGTACATGGAGGTTCATTATACTATTCACTGTACTTTCTCATGTATAAAATATTTTCAATAATAAAAATTTAAAAAATACTACTTTTTTTACTTCATTGAAAAATATTCTCTTCACATTCTATCATTAAATTGCTGATTTTGAAATTAGATGTATTGGAACATATAAGCTTTACTAATCTGATGACTTGTTCAATAAGACTGAATATTAATATTATTAACAGACACAACAATGACAATATCAAAAGCCAAATAATTAATGAATCACAAAAATCAAACTTACCAACTAACCAGAACACCTAGACAGAAGAATGAAAATTTGAGAATGCAGAGCAATTAGATAAGAAAATTAAATAAAAGCATACAAACTGGAAAAGAAGAAGTAAAATCATCTCTGTTCATGGATGACATAATCTTATATGTAGGAAACCCTAAAAAGTCAACAATAACTGCTAAAACTAATAAGTTCAGCAAAGTTGCAGGAAGCAAATTCAATACACAAACATCAGTTGTTTCTATGCACTAACAAAGAATTATCCAAAAAATAGTAAGAAATTAATTCCATTTATAGTAGCATCAAGAGGGTGGTAGAAGACTTGTACACTGAATACAACAAAACATTTCTGAAAGAAATTAAGATGACACAAAACAAATGGAAAGACATCTTATGTTCATGGATGGGAAGACTTAATATTGTTAATATGTCCATACTACCCAAAGCCATCTATAGATCTGATGCAATAACTATCAAATTCTCAATGATATATTTTTCTATTTCTGCAAAAATTATCCTAAAATACATATGGAATCTCAAGGGACCCGGAATAGCCAAACATTTTAAAAGAAGAACAAAATTGGAAGACTCACACTTCCTGATTTTGAAACATAGTATAAAGTTACAAAAACAGTGTAGTTTTGATTACAAATAGAGACATATCCATAGACAAATCCATAGGCCAAAGGAATAGAATAGAGAGCCCAGAAATAAACCCTAGAATATATGCTCAAATGATCTATAATAAGGGTGCTGAGACCACTCGATGGGGTAAAAATTGTCTCTTCAACTAATCGTATTTGGAAATGTGGATATCTATCTGCAAAAGAATGCCATTAGAACCTTATCTTACATACAAATATTAACTCAAAATGGATGAAAGATCTAAATGTAAGACTTAAAACTACAAAACTCCTAGAGAAAACATAGAGGAATAGTTTTATGACATTGTACTTGGAAATGAATTCTTGGAAATGACACCAAAAGCAAAGGCAACAAAAACAAAAACATACAATGGGACTACATCAAACTTGAAAACTTTTGTGCACCAGAAGACATAATCAACAGAGTAGAAAGGCAACCTATGGAATGGGAGAAAATATTTGGAAATCATATATCTGATAAGGTGTTAATATCAAGAATACAAAAAGAAACCTACAACTCAGTAACAACATCAACAACAACAGTCAAATAACCTAATTAAAGACTGAGCAAAGGCCTTGAATAGATATTTCTCCAAAGAAGGTATACAGCTGTCTAACAAGCATGTGAAAAGATGCTCAGCATTAATAACCATGAGAGAATACCAATCAAAACCACAATGAGATATGCCCTCACACCCATTAGGATGGCTACTATAAAAATAATAGAAAATAACAGATGTTGGTGAGGATGTGGAGAAACTGGAACCCTTGCACTCTGTTGATGGGATTGGAAAAAGATGCAACTGCTATGAAAAGCAGTATAGAGGTTCCTCAAAAAATTAAAACTAGAACTACCATATGATCCAGCAATCCCACTTCCAGATATAAAGAATTGAAAACAGGGTCTTGAAGAGATATTTGCATACCAATATTTATAGCAGCACTATTTACAATAGCCAGGAGATGAAAGCAAAAAAATGTCCAACTGATGAGTGGATAACAATGTAATATACAAATACAATGGAATATTATCCAGCCTTAGAAAGAAAGGAAACCCTGTCACATACTACAACATGGATATACCTAGAGGACACCATGCTAAGTGAATTAAGTCATTCAAAAAAGACATACTGTATAATTTCACTTATATGAGATATCTAAAATAGTCACATTCAAAGAGACAGAAGGTAGAATGGTGGTTACCAGGCCCTGGGAGGAGAGGGAAAAGGGGAGTTGTTGTTTAACGGATATAGAGTTTCATATCTGTTGGGTGAAAAAGTCCTGGAGATCTATTTTACAACAATGTGAATATATTTTACTATACTATATACTTAAAAATGGTTCAGATGCCAAATTTAAATTATTTTTTTACCACACACAAATTTTTTTTGAGGAATGCACTTATAAAATGTAGATATTTCTGATGAGGGCAACTGATCAGGATGAAAATGTATTATTAAAATAGAAAAAAATAAGTTAATATGCAAGAGGTTCTTCATACAATTTCTGTTTATAAAATATAAATACTATGTCATTTTGTATTCATTAGATGTCAAATGCGTGAAGTTAGTAGAAGTAGGTGTGTATAATTTAGCAAAGAGAAACTTTTTGGATCAACATGAAACTTGTAAATTCAAACATATTAAAAAAGGAAGACATTATTAAGTTATGACATTCTGATCACAAGAAGTGGTGAGCCAAGAATACAGCCCGAAGTCTACAAACTAGAGCCAATATATAGACTGTACATCATAAATGCAAGCTCCATTCTTGGTTATTTCTGTTAGCAAGCCCTGAATTTATGCCAATAATATCACAATGAACTAATTTTTATGCAATTAATAGAATAGTAAGCTTTCGGAAGGCCGTGTATGTGGATATTCCTATTCAAAGAGTTTCAAATAGGGTTTAGAAGTTTACAGAGAGGAAAATGACTGAGAAGATATATGGGAAAATTTGGGTTATGGTTAAAAAGTAACATAGTCAAACATTGGTTGGCCTGGCAATACTGGTGCTTCATTAACAGGGTTTATATCTCAGAAGTGTATTTGAAATATAACAGACACATAAATAAGATACATATATAAATCTCTTATAGAAATGAACATTACAATTAATATAAATTTTTCTTATGACTAGTCAGTATCATAGTATATATACTATCATAAGTGCTCAATCTATTTTTTTTCTCTTGGATTTTAGGTATATGTTCCCATCTTTTCATGTGTCTACTAAGTTTTCCTTGAATTGTGTGTAAAAATTATAGAGTCACCAGGTGATATCATCTATAGCAGGGGTCCCCAGCCCCTGGGCCATGGGCCAGTACCTGTCCCTGGCCTGTTAGGAACCGGCCACACAGCAGGAGGTGAGTTGCAGGCGAGCAAGCGAGCAAAGCTTCATCTGCCGCTCCTCATCACTCCCCATCACTCCCCATTGTTCGCATTACCACCATTACCACCCCTCCACCCTGTCCATGGAAAAACTGTATTCCGTGAAATTGGTCCCTGGTGCCAAAAAGGTTGGGGACCACTGATCTATAGGGTAGGTTCCCCTTCCATCTGCTGGAGATAGAGTTGAGGTCAATCACCTTAAACCAATCAAGAAAAGACTGAGTAGAACTTGGATTATGACCTTGTTGAGGCCCCCTTTACCTCTGGTTCACCTGGGCCTCCAGAGATCTAATTAAGAGGCTTGTGTAGTTTCCATGGCTCCTCTTTCTGACAGGTTTTACACCCTGGTATTTGTTTCTTAAGACTATTGAGTGTGATAAATTGCTTTTTGGAGGCATTCTTCTTAGGTGTTTGGCTCTGCCCCTACTTTGCCCAGGCCCAGAATTCAGCAAATATCTTGAGAGAAAACTTGGCCATTTTGGTTGTCTCTCCCCACAGTGGTATACCTCTGCGGGTGCAAAACCTGGGATCTCAGTCTGCTGTTTGGCTCCTATTGGCAAACACTCTTGCTCTACGAGTCAAAGCTCCCCCATAAATCAGCTCATTTTTTCAAAGTTCTCCCCACTCTGAAATCTTAGCCTCTCCAAGTATGGTTGTCTCAGCAGCAGTCTGCTGTTTTCTAAAAGATGATTTGTGTTTGTTAATCTGATTTCTACTACACTCCCCCTGCCCCTGCAGTTGGGAGTGTGGCCTCCTGCTTACTCCATCCCCCAGGGAAGTGGAAGGCCTTGCTCTCTGAATTCTTCCATATATGTAATTTTGGTTGGCTATATCTCGGACTGCATTTCTTTTCCCTCAGTAATCTATAGGTGCCATTTTGGAATCTCCTAACTTCCAGTGAAACAGATATGAAGTTGATACCAGTCTGATTATTTAGCCATTGAAAGTAATACTATCATTTAGACTGGAAGCTTCTAAGATTTTCTTTTTATCTTAGATATCAGGGGCTTTCCCAGAATGTGCCCAAATATTCAAACTTATTTCCATCAATTATTCTTAGCTATTCTACTATTTACCCCTGCTACATTCCTTGTCACAATGTGAAGGGATCTATTAGGAATGTCATCAATTTCTTAAGCTTTTTTTGCACTTTCCTTGGTCTTTTACTCTGTGGGACAGCAGTTGATTATGGACTAATTTTATTATTTCTAAACAGATACTATGCTACTGATGCTTGTGAAGAACTTTTCCCTTAATATGACTTTTGGAGTCAGGGTCAGTAGGAACTGCCTTTGGATAAATCATGTAACAATACCCATTAGGATACAACAGGGGTCCACTTCAGTTTCTTTTTTTTTGATCTTGTAAATTACAACTTGATAACATGTTTGTGTAACATGTATGTAACTTTCTCCCTACAATTGAAATAGAGAATAAAAAAGAAAGGATTCTCTTGCATGTGGATGACACAGCTTTATTTCATGAACTAATAGGCAAGAATAATAACTAATACTTTTTGTCTTAGTAGGCAATTTGCTTTTTTATCTATCAACTGCCTGGAAGTGAAATCTGTCTGTCTTCTCTCCAATAAATCACTGAGTCTTGGCAGTTTTACCTTCTGTCTCTTTAATCCATCTCACTTGTCCAGTTCCACTGTCACTAGCCTAATCTAGACCATCATCAAGTTCTTTCCTGATTTCTAAGCTAGGGCTACAAAAATGCAAATCAGATCATATTGTCCTGCTACTTAACATATCTCAGTGGCTTCTACTGGTCTTTGGATGAAATCCAAACTCCTTCTCATGCCTTACAAGGCTCTGTATGAACTGGTTCCAGCCTCTGTCTCCAATTTCAACTCTTATTCTGACTCGTATTTACTATTTGGTTCCAGTTTTGACTTAACTTCTCCCATGAAATTGTCTTTGCCCTCCTTAACTAGCTTAGCATTTTCTGCCATATATCCCATAATACTGTATTTCTCACAATAAATGTTACAATAAAATACCAATCTCACTGTATTATATAAAAGCTTGTTTGATGTCTGTATCAGTTCCCAGACTATGAGTTCAAGATAAAGGGACAGTTTCTCTCTTTTATATGCTATATTGCACAGTGTGCAGAGTAAAGAAAATCTAAATCAACAAGTTCTCATGGAATTAATTAATTAATTAATTAATTAATTAATGAGTGAGTGAAAAAAAATGTATGTTACCTATTTATCCAGATTTTCTAAAACTGATTCCAAGGTTAACTGGATAATCAGAGGACAAGTATTTGGATCACAATGTTTTGACTCTACATCAATTTGCTTTTTGTGAAATCTACTTAAATATTGTGCTACCTCCTTGCATGTTGTACCATTTCCTGGGAGGATGGTGTCCACCCCATAGTCATGAGGTGTTCAACAACAGTTCTCTCTGGCTTTGGTAGTAATCACAGTCATGTGATTCCTGAGCAGTTGGTTTGCTTTTATCAGATGTTGGGAATCATGTAAGTGATCTACTTTCCCTCTTTCTGTTGGCTCCTGGAAAGCTCAAATTCAAGTAGCTAGTCTGTCTTTCAAAGGTTACAGGGTTTAAAGGAATACATTTTTTATATTAACTCAAACCCAGGTTTCATTTTAATTTCTCAGTTGCTACTATTTCACTGTAAATGTATCTCATTGTGCTATATTATGGGTATTTCTGGAAACCACCTTGAATCCTTCAAATCATGGGAACTTGGATTCCGGTGGGTGGGGAGGTGAGTGAGTGGGGGTCCAAAAGAGGTGAATAGGGACTAAAATATGTAGAACTAAGTAGCTGTGGTAAAAGTGTAGACTTCAGGTAAGGTGAAAATAAATAAAATATTATGTAGTTACTTTATTCACAGACTTGTGATAGCAATAGCCTGTTAAAGAACATTAGTATGGAGTAAAAAAAAAAAAAAAAAGATTAGAAATATAAATAAAATACTTTTATTTAAGTAATCTTCAGGAATCCATTGTATAACTAATTGGAGAGTTAAGTGACCAGTTACCCCCGTCATTTCTTTGAATACAAAGACAAATAAGAGTAGGGTTCTGAGCTCATGGAGCTCACAGACTGGAAATGGAAATAATCTTGTAATGAAATGTTATGGCACCAAAAGTCCTATTTGAATTAGACTTTTTGGAATAAATAATCTCAAAATAATACATATGTCCTAAGTAACCAAAAAATAAAGGTTAAAAAGTTGCACAAATTCAAGTAGATCTCTTTAAGTGCAAGAAATGGTGATTTCCTCTAATTTAGGGCAATTAAAATCTGCTGCACATCTAGTACACAGGCACAGGGGTTTAATTTTATCGTTCTACTGATTCAAGCCAAACCTACTCATGAATACAACTTTGTATAATTTTCTCACCGGGATCATTTCCTGGTGTTATTTGCGAACATGAAATCTTTGTGAAAGTAAGCTTTCACCAACCAAATGTGGCTTACATCAAGTCCTAAACCTAGAGCAAACAAGTAGACTGTTCTCAGAACATTTTCTTTGGATTTGTAATCAAATAGATCTACATCGAAAGAGCCAAGTCCCACTGCTCGAAAACAGAAAACTCTTATTTAAAAATAAAAAGGTACTTTTTCTTTCTCTAAGTTAAATATGTTCTACTTTTCTGACAGAATTCTTTCTCAATTTACCCTAAGAAAGATTAACCATATTTCAAAATTATTTGCTGTTAATATTTGGGAAATTCAAGTGTTTTACTATTTCATAATCTAAAAGCTTGTGTAGTATTTGTATGTTTAAACCTTTTTTTTTTTTTCCATCTCATAGGATGCCAAGGGTGGCTGAAAAGAAATTGTCTTAAATGGTGGCTTTTAATAACTCTTAATAAATAGAACTCCTTTTTTACTGATTGTACAAAGTGTTAAAAATCTCATAATGTGCAAAATATTTTAAATGTAAATAGCAGTGTTCTGAACATACATTTAAATATAGACTTGACTTTCAGAATGTAGCTTATTTTATATTGTCCATTGTTATTCTGGAAATAACTGAAATATAAAGCCATGCATAGCTGTGGTGTGTCTGTTTTGCGGTACTGTATTCAGAAAGATTTTAAAGTGCTGGACCATTGAGCTCTATGAGTTTATTTTTTTTTTAAACATCTTTATTGGAGTATAATTGTTTTACAATGGTGTGTTAGTTTCTGCTTTATAACAAAGTGAACCAGCTATACATATATCCCCATATCTCCTCCCTCTTGCATCTCCCTCCCACCCTCCCTATCCCACCCCTCTAGGTGGTCACAAAGCACTGAGCTGATCTCCCTGTGCTATGCGACTGCTTCCCACTAGCTAGCTATTTTACATTTGGTAGTATATATTAATCCATGCCACTGTCTCACTTCGTCCCAGCTTACCCTTCCCCATCCCCATGTCCTCAAGTCTATTCTCTACATCTGCGTCATTATTCCTGTCCCACCCCTAGGTTCTTCATTACCTTTTTTTTTTTATTTTTTTAGATTCCATATATATGTGTTAGCATGCTGTATTTGTTTTTCTCTTTCTGACTTACTTCACTCTGTATGACAGGCTCTAGGTCCATCCACCTCACTACAAATAACTCAATTTCATTTATTTTTATGGCTGAATAATATTCCACTGTATATATGTGCCACATCTTCTTTACCCATTCATCTGTCGATGGACATTTAGGTTGCTTCCATGTCCTGGCTATTGTAAATGGAGCTGCAATGAACATTGTGGTACTCATGGAACATTCTCCAGGATAGATCATATCTTGGGTCACAAATCAAGCCTTGGTAAATTTAAGAAAATTGAAATTGTATCACGTATCTTTTCTGACCACAATGCTATGAGACTAGATATCAATTACAGGAAAAAATCTGTAAAAAAATACAAATACATGGAGGCTAAACAATACACTACTTAATAACAAAGAGATCAATGAAGAAATCAAAGAGGAAATCAAAAATACTTAGAAACAAATGACAATGAAAACACGACTACCCAAAACCAATGGGATGCAGCAAAAGCAGTTCTAAGAGGGAAGTTTATAGCAATACAATTCTACCTCGAGAAACAAGAAACATCTCAAGTAAACAACCCAACCTTACATTTAAAGCAATTAGAGAAAGAAAAACAAAAATAAAAACAAAAAACCCAAAGTTAGCAGAAGGAAAGAAATCATAAAGATCAGCTCAGAAATAAATGAAAAAGAAATGAAGGAAACAATAGCAAAGATCAATAAAACTAAAAGCTGGTTCTTTGAGAAGATGAACAAAATTGATAAACCATTAGCCAGACTCATCAAGAAAAAAAGGGAGAAGACTCAAATCAATAGAATTAGAAATGAAAAAGGAGAAGTAATAACTGACACTGCAGAAATATGAAGAATCATGAGATTACTACAAGCAACTATATGCCAATAAAATGGACAACCTGGAAGAAATGGACAAATTCTCAGAAAAGCACAACCTTCCGAGACTGAACCAGGAAGAAATAGAAAATATAAACAGACCAATCACAAGCACTGAAATTGAGACTGTGATTAAAAATCTTCCCACAAACAAAAGCCCAAGAACAGATGACTTCACAGGTGAATTCTATCAAACATTTAGAGAAGAGCTAACACCTATCTTTCTCTATGAGTTTTTGACTGGGGAATCAGGTGAACCAAGGCACTGAATCTTCCTAAAGGAAAATATCTGGAAATGTAAAGGGATATCATGAAGTAAATTTTGTAGGATCCAAGGATATGCATCAGACATTTCCAGCACATCCTATTTCAATTTATTTTTGGCTTATGTAGACCAATCTTAACCTAGAGATGAAACATGGAAAAGGAACATGGAAAATGGTTAATCTGATTTAAGACATAAAATAGGAATTATGACGCAGAATAAGAATTATGGCATAGCCAAGGACGTTTACACAAGCACACATCATTAATCAAATATGGAGGGGCAGTTGCATATTCAATAAGAAGCAACAGCTCTTCTCGTAGTTGGGAGGTCATGAGAGCCTCAGTTTGAACTTTCTTGACTGGTCTTTAACATTAAACTTAATGCCTCCAACTGCCTGAATGACTCAATCTTTATATCTTGGGTTGAGCCAAAAACCTCAACCTGCCTTAGAAGCAGGTAATGAAAATAATGTAAAAATTTTGAAAATTAGTTTGACAGGTAGATTTTATGTTGTGTAAACTACAAATGCCCTAAGTAAAAAATATATAGAGACTTGATTCTACTGATAAACAACTGTAAGTGGCATCCATTCAAGAGCTAAAGCACTATAATATTTTATATATGAATTTTTGCATTTGAAGGTACTGTGTATTTGAATTAATTATCCAAGGACATCTAGTTCTAAAGACAGCAATGAATGAAAATATCATGAGATTAAAATTTGTCCACTGAAAACCGTATTTTGTTTTGACTAACAGAAGATGAGACCTGAAGATACTGTCATATGTGTTTTGTTCTGCTGAAACCATGCTCTGGCAAAACCAAATATAATAATGGGCTTGAGATTTTATTCCATGTCCATGTTCAGCAAATTCAGAATAAAGTGAACAAACAATTATTTCTGTAGCAAGTCTGAACATCTTCTGATATTAAAATGCCATTTAAATAAGTATGTCTTAATTTGGAATAATATTTTATGGTGTTCATGTGAGCTGGCATCTTTATGGCAATAACTTGTCATATCTAACCAAACTCACTTTCTAGAAATACTTTTTCCCCACATCAAAGACTGAAGGAAAGCGATTCCTGTTTTAGAAAATGTGTTCTGACTTTGTGGTGATTCTCTTTCAGTGTTCTGAACATAGATTCTGGGATACATATGGGCATTTATAGTCTCTTCTGGGCATGAGTGGGGTGCTTTGCCTAGATATATTACATTCGTTTCCATTTCTCACTTGAATTCCCTGATTAGATTGGGAGGTGACTCTTCATAATACATCTGCCATGATGAATGTCTCCCAAGGGTGCACTTCAATTTAATGCCATGCTTGTGAAGTTTTAGTGCATGTCTTTGAATGTGAAGTAGAGTACTATGCTCATTTTTACGAAGTTCCAGCCATAGGATCATTCTAACAGTATGTTAGCGTTCAGCTGAGTTTTCCTATAGTACGTGGTCACACTCCACCAAAGAAAGATCATCATAAGACAAATGGAGGTCCCAGGGATCCAGAGCAGCATTAAATGATTCACAGCTGTGTCAGATTATGTTGTGATGTTTCTAAGTGTTGGACTGAGTCTACAGCACATCAAACATATAGTGAAAAAGTGCAAAATTTTGCTAGTTAGCCAGATGTTTTGCATGCAACTGGGCAAACCTGTCAACATAGGATGAAACATCTGGGAGTTTCAAGTATGATTTAACTGACACCATGAAAGAAAACATTGGTATGAATAGCTAATTTTAAATAACTAAATGAAAACAAAGATGTTTTTAACACTAAGTGGTCACAGTCTTTGAGTGGCCTCGTATTTATATGAAACAGGGCAGGGTGGAATGTTTAAGTCACACTGCTATGCAGATGTGCAAGTGGAAAAAAAAGCAGCTTCTTTATTTTGTCTGTAACCAACCTGGTCTTCCTTCTGAGCCCCCCGCAGTTGGTGTGGGAATGGAGTGGAGTAAGGTGGAGAGGTAGCATTGACCTAAAAGTCTTTCTAGATTGAACTGTTTCTTTTGGATAAGGTGTGAGCTCCCTGTGCTTCTTTCCTTATGGTTTGCCTGTGTGGCCGGAGGTGTGTGTAGCTAATAGGTCCTCGGCTAACAGGGGAAGTGTTGAAGTCCTCAAGTGTGGTGCCTTGCAGCTCCCTCGGGGTCTCTTGTGCCTCTTCTACCTGGCAATGTTTGGTGGAGTTTGTAGTCTGTCTGTCTGTCTCTCTCTCTCCACATCCCTCCCTCCTTCCTTCCTTCCCTTCCTGTTCAGGTTTCCATGATTCTCCCTGTTTACTCCACTCATCTCATTTTCCAGCTGTATCTCCCATGCAGTTTTCATTGGGAGGTCTGATCTGTAGCCTCCATGTCAGTGCTGCAGAATCTCCATTGGCTTTCCAGTCAGGTCTGTCAGCTACCCTAGGTTCCAACTATGCCATCAAGGAACAAAAGGACTTAAGAAAAGTAAACATTGTACCAACTACTGCCCAGAAGTAAAGCAGGTTGGTAGGGGTGAACACACAAAGCAATCCATTCCCAGACTCTCAAATTGCAAATGGGGGCAGGATACTTCTTTCATCTCAATGTTAAATTGTTTAGCTAAAGTTTCTCCCTCTCTCTGTCTTGCAATTTAGAATTGGAAAACTTGAACACACACCTGACCTACCCAATCTTTGTCTCCCCTGATTTACCAACAACTCCCAGTCTGGAACGTTGTGAGCTTTTCTTCTAGGTCATGAACTCCCTCCTCCAATCTTATGAATAAGAATAAATCATGTCCAGAGATGTTTTTGCTACACTTTCAGAGACATCTGATTCTAAATCATCCAGGATTAACCATTGTTGTGTTAAAGGTACAAGAATATAACAACAACAGCAAAAATTCCTCTTTCCATAGTCCTGTCTTTTTTTTTTTTAATTAATTTTTATTGGAGTATAGCTGCTTTACAGTGTTGTGTTAGTTTCTACCATACAGCAAAGTGAATCAGCTATACGTATATGTATACCCCCTCTTTTTTGGAGTTCCTTCCCATTTGGGTCACGACAGAGCATCAGGTAGAGTTCCCTGTGCTGTAGAGTAGGTTCTCATTAGATATCTATTTTATACATAGTATCAATAGTGTATATGTGTCAATCCCTATCTCCCAGTTCCTCCCATCCCCTTCTTTTCCCCCTTGGTGTCCATACATTTGTTCTCTACATCTGTGCCTTGACTTCTGCTTTGCAAATAAGATAATCTGTACCATTTTTCTAGATTTCACATGTATGCATTGATATACGGTATTTGTTTTTCTCTTTCTGCCTGACTTCACTCTGTTTGACGGTCTGTAGGTTCGAAAGGCTGCTTTCTGGATGCCAAATCCTACTCTTGACTGTCAGAAGCTGTATACTCCCTACCTTTCTCTTTGTCTTCCTCCTGTGTCTGCTTCCCAGTCTGCGTCCTGTATCTTTCCTGCCTCCCCTACGTATTTTTTAGGTGGATGAGACCTCAGACTTCTTAGTCCTACACAGAGATGTACTCAAATGGTAAGCTTCACTATTAAAATAATAACTTTCAAACCTTGAAGGAAAATATTAATGAATTTGATGACATTAAAAGTAAGGATTTATTCCAAAAAGCTAGCATGAAAATATTTATAAATAGATGACAGATAGGGAAAAGATGTCTGAGGTGTCTAGGACTAATGAGGATTAGAATATACAAACAACGCTTGCAAAACAACAATCAAGTCAGCAAACCTTGTAGAAAAATGTCAAAAAATATGAACAACCAAGCTACAGAAGAGGAAACCCCCCAAACTAAGGATGTAAATAAGCAAATGAAAGTTGCATAAACTCACAAGTAATAAGAGAAATATAATATCAATGAGATAGATTTTTACAACAGTTATGTTGGCAAAAATTAGAGGCAGGGACATTGAAATTATAGGAACCCTCATACTCTGATGGTCAAGTTAAGTATTACATGTACCTAGTGACCCAGAAATTCTGCCCTTTGAGATATATCCTAAAGAGATTCTCAAACATGTCCAACAGGATATTATTAGTTTTCCATAGTCATAGAACAGATGATCACTACTTTGATGGTTTCAAACAACACACATTTGGCTCACAGTTTATGTGGGTCAGAAGTCTGGGTTTGGCTTAGTTGGGCTCTTTGCCTAGGGCCTGACAAGGGTGCAGTTTAGATGTTGTCTAGGGCTGTGGTATCATCTGAGACTTGGGGTTCTTCTCCAGGCTCATGTGGTTGGTGGCAGAATTCATTTCCTTACAGCTATAGAACACATGGTTCTTTGGTTCCTCAAGGCCAGCAAGAGAATTGCTCTTCAGGAAGGATCAAGTTCCTCTTTTAGGGACTTTCATTATTAAGTCAGGCCCACCCTGGAAAATTTGCCTTTTGATTAACTCAAAACCAACTGATTTGGAACCATAACTACGTATGCAAAATCCCTTCCCTTTTGCCAGGTAATGTGATCTAATCACAGGAGTGAAATCCCATCATGTTCTGAGATCCCACCCATAATCAAAGGGAAGATTATACAAGGGTCCTTGAGGGTTATCTTACAAATCTGTCTTCCACAAGGGATATGCATGAGGACATTCACTGGAGCATTGTTTGTCCTGGCAAGGTGTCATAAGCATTCTGAAAGCCTATCACTGGGGAATGGATAGATAAGAAATGAAAAATGTTTTCCAAAGAAAAATATTCTATTTTTAGAATCAATAGATTTTATGTATTCACAGCATCATGAATAAGTATGAGAAACATAGCACTGAGTGAAAAAGGTATGAAGCAGAATGAGATCTATAGCATAATGCCATTTATGTATACCAAAAATACATGTACTTTTAAATGATATAGATTTTTACAAGGACATAATAAAGAAAAATGAAAACTACCCCTAAGCATTGTATAGCAGGTAAGTATGGTAAGGAGAATTAGAGGGGAGAAGAGAGTTAGAATATTAATTAATTAAATCAATATATAAAATTCTTGGTAGATATCACTTTTGGCACTCTATTTGGTATGCTTCTGATATACATACCATGTTAAGGTTACATATGATACCTTACAAATGTGTAATTCATGTTATATTGCATATACAATAATATATATCTAACATAACTTGGGGTTATTTCAGCACTTTAATACTTTGGGAAAATGCCAACCAGAGTTCTAAAAGTGACCATATATAGCCTATCATACATTTGCATTTATAACATTTGTATTGTTTTGTGCTTTCAAAATTATTTTATACTGCTTTTTATTTTTTTTCCACTGGTGGATTACACATATCTTTCTACTGATTTAATCTTTAGCACATATAAAATTTTAGGATCCTTAAAAATTCAATGTAAATTTATATGCACCGTAAATTATGAATGTTCTACTGCTTAAATTCTTCATTCTTAATGCTTTTTGGCTTAAACTGGAACATCAGAAAAGAAGGAAGCTCAGGTACATAGATCTTGTGGTGATTCTATTTAGAGAAGGGACCTTCCCAGGAATAGGGCTATATAGATTTGATCAGGGATTGATAGAGATGAACAGAACTTCAAATTCCTTCTCTAGGAGGTGTCTTAGTCCCCCAGATAGAATTGGGTGCCTAAATGATACAGTCTGTAACTTGTGTTATTAGATTCACAAAAGAAAAGTTTTAAAATTTCTCCTGCACCTTGGACAAGAACTGAGTCAAGAAGCTTCATAATAGTAAAACATTCAGAAAATTTCAGTGCTTTTTGATGCCATGCCATATAAAATATTATTGGAAAAAAGAATTAATTTTTTTTTCTTCCAGATGAATGTAATTATGGAGAGAGGCTGGCAGATTGTTTACCACAAGGGATAGTTTTCTTTCTGAAGTATATGTATGCTGTGTTGGAATGTAGTAAGACTTTTATCAAGGTGTTTGCTATTTTCAGTTAAAATAAGACATTAAAAGTTGCAGTGTTCACTTTACTGATACATTGATATATGTATTAGAAAAGAAGCTTTGGTTGTTGGAGCCAGAGGATGGTAATGTCTACACTTTTTTTTCTTCGTCTTCTCTTCTGCTCCTCCATTGAACACAAATATTTGGGCACCTTGTGCATTACAGTGTACTAAGAATTATGAAGCCATTCACTAAGAAGCTTACATTCCAGGAAGCCAGTCCAGAGGGCTTCCCATGAACCTGTAGCAAGCAAGAGAAGAAGATGTCTTAAAGGATTTGGGAGAAGCCAGAGATGATTGAGGGCTAGAAATAGCCAGGAATGACTTCTCAGAAAGCAGAAATCACCAGAACTGGGTTTTGAAAGGCGGGCCCCCAAAAATGAGTCAGCTTAGAAAAATGTCTGTCGAGTTTGCTGCACAGCGAGAAGAGGTTTTCCCTAGAGAAGAAGGTGCTTTGTATCCCCGGAGGAGTAATAGTCCTGAAAGGTAGGTGGAACTAGGACAATGTAGACTGGTGAAAAGAGATTAGAGGAAATGGAAACCAGGGGAAGAGACAGGGATTTGAACAAGCAACTGTGTTTTAGAATATAGAATTTAAGAACGTTAAATACGACATTAGGAGGAAGCTACAGAAGTCATCTCTAGCCAGGACCCATTACTGCACTTCTGATGGGAAGAAATGAGAGTACAAAGTAGACAGTGTAGGTAGAATGGCAGGGCCAGATATAAATTTAAAGAAAAAAACAAAAGCAAAGGGGATAAAAGGATAGCCATAACGCCAGCCCAGGGAAATCAAGTTGGTATTGAGATGAATGATATGGAGAAGTAAACTTGGATGTTGGTATTTTAATAGCATAGAGTATTTAGAATATTTCCTCACATACATATGGCTTTAATGTGTTGTGCTATTACTCTCATTCAAGCTCAGTATTGTTTTCTTTGCATGGTTTACCATTAGAGCTCATTGCAATTTTTAAATTGCAAAGCTAGTAGTTAAGCACAGCTTACTATGCTTTTTAATACAAGTTTTTGAGATCAATAAAACTTTTTGCATGGTCCATATATTTAAAATGATTTTGTTTTAGTCCATGTCCCTATTGTTGGGCTTTTTAACAATCCTAAACAGATGTTATGAACATGGGGGAACATTCCATGGTATTTAATCCTTCCGGGGTAGTTTCTCTCTCTGTTCACTTGAGATTTAATATAATTTTCTAGACATACTCTTTTATTTTTATTAAACCATATGGTAGCAAGCCAGCTGAATCCAAATAATTACACTAGTAAGTTGTATTTGTACGATCCTTTGTATTTTCCCAAGTCATTTCTTATACATTATGTCATCTGAAAGAAAGTAAAATTTTAGATAGATACTGCCATTTAGAAAGAATGCTTTATTTACACAGCTGGTTAATTTTTTTCTGATAGGGAGGTTTGTTATAGCCAACTATTTTTCCTATGCACCTGGTTCACCTGTTTTTACAGGAATATATTAATTCTCTACTTCTCAGTTTAAGTGACAGCAACATTTTTGAAATGGCAGTTTAATTTGAAAGTAAAAAAAAAATGTATAGTTGTTTTCATCTGTTGATCATTTTTGTCCTTTTACTAACTATGGTCGTCATCTTTAACCTTTTAGTGGGAAAAATAGCAAGAAGTCTGGTACCTTCTGTGGCACTCTCATGATTTTTTCACACTTTCTCAGAAAAGCATTCACTGTAAAGAACCCAGCTTCTTTTTTAATGAAAAAAACCTTTATCTGGATTTTGACTACCTGCTGAAAAGTTGTCACTATGACAATATCCAAGATATGATCCCTAGATGCTTTACATTGTTTTTGAAATTTCTATTTCCATAAGATACATCTGCTTCTCTTTGTGAAACCCAAGGATAATCAGCCTATTCAATTACTGATTTGTTCCTCTTCTGCAGGTAAGATACAGGTATTTTACACAAGTGTACGATGCTATTGCCTTGGGAAACAACAGAGGCATCTTTTAAGATCCTCCTATCATTTCTGCCTCTTAGTTCACCATTTCATGTTGGTGGTAAATTTAAAATCACTATAGGGTCACAGTTCAGTTTCTGTTGAGCTGCCTGTTCTTCACCTTAAACTTTATATTAACCACAAATATCCTAGTCATTTGCCACTAATAAGGCTAATATATTTTATAATCAGCAATGCAGAGTACATTAAATTTCAAATCAGACTTTCTGGGTTTGAGTCAGGAGTTCCACCACTTACTAACTTCTCTACATTTCAATTTCTTCATTTATAAAATGGGGATAATAATATTCCTTATGTCATACAGCTGTTGTGAGGAGTAAATGAGTGAATATATAAAATGAGTATATGTCCAGGGACTGCCATATATTCAGTGCTAAATAAAGGTTCCCTATGGTAATCATTTTACTATTCCATAAATTTTACTGTGAAAAAATACTTGCATAATACAAATTTGTGAGGCAGATAATATTAACGTTAATGGAAAAAGAGGCGATAATCAGGAGGCTAAATAACTTTTCCAAAGTCACATAGGGATTGTTTACCCTAGCTCCTATGTGACCCTGTGTGATTTCTGTAATGCATACGAGTATTATACCTTCCTGGTAAGCATGTAAATCCCAACTTATTTATTCTTTCCCATGGGCTAAAAAAAAAAAAATTTGTGGTCACCCATTCTTTGAAGGCTGATAAAAACAAATCTCAATTCACAATAAGATTATGTTCTGTGAGCCCATTTCTAAACCTGTGGTTGTTATCATAGAATTAATTTTGCCAGAGGAAAAAAATATTAAAAGTGATAGTTGGGTTCCCAGGAGAATACAGAAGTTATCTGATATATAAAACTCTTCATTTAAAAAATAATATTTGGCCATTTCATTTTAACAGTTTCAGTATTTGGATCAATCAAATATACATTTGTGGGACAGCTCAGAGATACTAACGTACTTTAAAAATATTGGTTTATGAGAAAATGCATTCTAGGGCAAATGATAAGTATGCAGTGTAAAAGATGGAAGAAAATCCAGGCTTCCAACTGTAGCTACGACAACAAAAAGAGTAATTCTGCCTCTGATAGACATTGCCTGATGTTGTACAAGCATGGCCAGACGTAGAGCAAGAAAAGACTGGGAGACCATTTGTAACTCTTTGGGATTGCTGAGGCAGATGTGTTGAATTGTGAAGTATACACATGATTATGAATTGGCTGTTTTTAAGAGGAAATGCCTACCTAATTCTAATTTCACAAATTGTTAAAAGGAAGTACTGGAAATACAGATAAAGCCTTTGCCTGAAGTCCCGGGAATATTTAACAAATGCCAATGGATGTAGAGAGTTAATAGTTCTCTTTTGGTCATTCATTTATCCATTCCTTTAATAAATGTGATTCCTGCCCTTGAGAAGTGTATAGTCTGGCAGGAAAGATAGTTCAAAGGCAGTGACTTAAAATGCAAGTGCTTTGGGAGTGGGCGCAGGTGACATGATGTCGGGAGGTATGTCAGGAGCAATAAACCTGTCTGGGTTTGAGGCTGGTGGGGCAGAGATAGCACAAGTCTTAATGGGGAAGATGACTTGAGAATAATGCTCAGGATCATTGGCTCTGCCAGTTACTGCCTTTCTGATTTGGGCTGTTCCTTAACTTCACTGTTTTTTTCCCACATTTCTCATTATAAAATAGAGATAATAATAATAAATAGAGCTGTTATGAGAATGAAAGAAGTAAATATTTGTAATATGCTTTAGAATAGGCTGTACACCTAGAAATTACTCAAAGTACTTTAAGGACAATTATTTTCTGCCTCAGCTGAGAATTGAAAAGAAAGAAAAAATGTTTTCCAGGCAGAAGAAATAGGGAAGAGCAGAGAAAGGAATGACATATTTCAGGAACTGAAAAAAATTCAGCGTGGCTGTAAGCTTAAGTTTGAGTCAGGAAGAGGGGAGAGATAGAAGCCAGAGGATAAATGAATGTCAAGTAATGAGGGGCTTTATGAGCCTTGTTAATAAGTTTGGATTTATCCTAATGTTAATGGGAGACAACTAAAGGAGTTTAAGTAAGTGAGTAATATGATCAGATTTGCATTTTGGTAGAGTCACTCTGTCTACTGGGAGGTGAGAGTGAGGAGTAAGGAATGGATTTCAAAGGGGAAAGACCGGGAACAAGATGCAACTGAAAGAGAATGGTTGTTTGGATCTAGGGGTGAGAGTGGATTTGGGGGGAGAAAAGTTTCAAGACATGTCTCTAAAGGTAAAATTGATTGCACATGGTTGTTGCTTAATGTAAGTTTGAAGGAGAAGCTAGTGTTTTCTGACGATGTAGAGACTGAAGGCGGTGGATGGTGAAATTCACAAAGAAGCATTAAGAAAGGAGCAGGCCGGGGTGGCGGGGCATGAATGTGACTTTTATCCATGTTGAGATTTGTGGCTGTGAAACAGTCAAACCGGGGTGTGCACCAGGCAGTTGTATAGACTAGTTCGTGTCTCAACAGAGAGTTTGGGTTGGGGAAATTGATTTGGGCATGTGTTAACATTTGATGATTGAAACCTTGGGCACAGATGAGATATTCAAGAGAGAAGATGCAGAGAAGAGAAGAGAACTTAGGGTAGAACACCAAATAATGGATGAGGAGCATATAATGGAGACTTTGAAGAAATAGTGGAACAAGAGAAGGAAAGCCAAGAGGCCAAATATGTATACACATACATATATGTATATTTTTAAATAAGGGAGGAGTTGGTTATGTTGAAAGTTGTTTAGAATTTAAGTGAAAAAAGAACTGAAAAGTGTCCACTGAACTTAACTGCAAATAGTTCTGAAAAGTATAAGCTAAAAGATTCCTCCCCATCCTGCCTACTACAAATAAGATCATATATAATACTGTGCCTCATATTCTGAATTCTATTAAATCTTTGGGTTTTTTGGTCAGCCAATATCTACCCCAGGGGGATGAATCTGGAATGACAGATAATACACACCCTCTGACACCAAGTGAGAACTAGAAAAACATATGACTTAAATGAAAAAAATCAATGAATGAGTAAAAGAAAATTTTTCTGCATAAAAAGTAATTTAGATACACAGACCATTAGAACTAAAAGACACTTTACAGTTTACCTAGTCAAACAGCCTCATTTTTTCAGATGAAGGAATTAATGTTCAGCGAATTAGCCCAAACTTATATTCTTTAGGATCAATTTCTTCATTCCTTTTGGATGTGGGCTGGAGTTTAAAAATTCTTTCAGTGCTTATGAAGTCCACATACAGAACACTGGATAAAAGTAATCTGAGTCAAGGCAATCTAAGCCTGTGCTAGATATTTTTTACATATAAATGAGAGGAAAGCATCCTATACGTTTTAAAACCTTTGTTATGTTATCACAGTTAAATAATATGCTAACCAGTTAAATAAGACTGGTTCTTTATGAGGATTGAAGAAGTGAACAAAATCACTTTTCATAGGGTGGGGATGCAGTATGAATACCACCTCACGTACATAAGAAATATACCCTTAAAACACTGGTAATTTCTGTGCGAGATTTTTGTTTCCCTTTATATGTTTTTACTTTTGATGGAATGAAGCAAGCAGCAAGTAACAAACAACAGGAGAGGCAGTCCAAATAAGCCTTAAGGAAACCTAATTTAAGCTCTTTCCTGATGTGATCTGTTTACAGTGCTTTAGAAAGAACTATATTTGCCAGTAGGTTAGAGCTGTGTATTATTTTTGAATCAATCTTTCCTTTTTTCCAAGTTCCTAATACTTCTCATTCTACCCTAGTCAGACACTTGAATGAGAGAAGTTCTGTATTATTCATCAAATACCTCAAGCTGTTCCTGTCAAGCTTGTAAACTCATTTCCTACAGATAGTCCACAAAAATAGAGCCAAAAAACTTCTCTGCCAGGTATAAGCCCATCTGAATAAAGAACACAGAAGCCAGACATTTTGCAAAAAAAGGAGAGAAACTGAAAACCTGTACTCTTTCAATACCTGCAGTTTGTTTACATTCTACCAGCTGTTAAACCCTATTTCCAACAATCTGATTATTCATTTTTATCTTGTTCAGCCTCCCTCACTAATAAAGGATAACTCCTTCCCCAGGAAAGAAGGATATATTCATAAGGAGAGCACAGTTTTCTATCCTCTCTATAGTTAGGTTAAAGGCATTTAGTTTTGAGTCAGCGAAATAGTTTTTTGTAAAGCATATGAAATAAGTAATGAAAGAGTTAAGAGTAAACTTTAAAATATAGAAAAGAAAACAGGCAATTTATGCAAGATGTCCATTACCTGTGTGGAACATTTTGTAAAAATGCTAGTTCCTAACCTAAATCTTCTGCCATGTAAGTTTTTGAAAAATTCAGGATATTTAAATAAGAGATAAATAGAAAACCAAAATATTATTTTTCATTAAAACATTGTTCTTCTATGTGTCTTATGATTAAATAACATGATTTGGAAGACTGAAGTGGGAACAAAACACACTAAAAATGCTTGCTTTTCTTCATCAGTTTTAGTCTTGTTTCCCAGGCCTTTAGTAAATGGGTGTGTTTGTATGACTTGAAGAGGATCCCAAGAAAAAATAAATATGTTGGTTTAGAAAATAAATTTCCAAAGAAACATCAACAAAGAACAGAAGTGTTTCTATAATAACTATTATAACAATTCTTATTAATTTTACAAAGATCAAAATATATTCAAGAAATGGTAAACACTAAATCAAATAGTTTGATTGATGTTGGTATTTAAACTAATTTTGTAGGCTTCATGTAGAACAGCCTTACAACTTAGAATGTAAACAAAAAGCTGCTCTTCACTCAGTCTTAATCACCGGTCAGTATATTTCACTGAGGGTAGATAATAGAAGAAAAATTTCCTGATAAAAGAATAGCTAAATATTAGAATTTTAAAATATTCTATCTGTAAATAATATATAGGCCAGATGAATTATCAAAATCAACATTTAAAGTCTTAAATTCTTGATTTTAAACACAACCAAGCATTTCAGATAGTAAACCATAATTTAGATTAAAAAATTTAGATTTTTAAACCATAAAAATCCATGGGTAAATATTTTTACAGTGACTTCTTTGTATCCATTACTTTCTTAGATACAATGGAGAAATTGCAATGGAGAAATGTCAATAAATTTTTCATTTCCTCTAAGAATATAAAATACATTAGAGTGCAAAATTATTACAGAAATAGTCAATAATATGAGACAGTGCTAGGGGAGTTCAGAAGAAAGGATTATTAACACATGTGAAGGTCAGGAAAGGCTTCATGTCCAAGGAGCGCTTATCAGATAATTTCAATCTTTACAGGAAAATATGAAACTAGTTAACTGGTGGAGGATAAAATGGGTAAAAATGAGTTTAGGGGCTGTAAACAATATAGTGAAGTGCTTAAGAGTCTGGGCTTTGGTGTCAACTACCTAGATGCAGAATCCTGATTCCGTAACGCATTTTTTATATGACCATGGGTGTAACCCTGTGTTCCTCACTTTTTTTAAATTGAAGTATAGTTGACTTAAAGTATTATATTAGTTTCAGGTGGACAACATAGTGATTTGCTATTTTTATAGATTCCACACCATACAAAGTTATTATAAAATATTGACTATATTCCTTGTGACTTATTTTATAACTGGTAGTTTGTACCTCTTAATCCCCTTCACCTATTTCACTCCTCCCCCAACCCCTCTCCTCTCTGGCAACTACTAGTTTGTTCTTTGTATCTGTAGTCTATTTCTGTTTTATTTGTTCATTTGTTTTGCTTTTTAGATTACACATGTAAGTGAAAACATACAGTATTTGTCTTCCTCTGTTTGACTTATTTCACTAAGCATAATACCCTCCAGGTCCATCCATGTTGTCACAAATGGCAAGATTTCATTCTTTTTTTATGGCTGAGTACCTCACTTTTATTATCTATGAAATAAGAAAAATAACACTATAGACTTGGACAGTGGTGAAGATTAAATAAGTTAATACCTATAAGTTATTAGAATATTTCCTAGAACTCAGTGAATACCAATAGTTGCTAGCTGATGTTACAATTATTATTAAAAATTTGGGGAATAGTTTGGAAAGGGCTCTTCAAAGATTATAATCAATAACAATTAGTAATTATTGAAGAATTATTGAGGAACTTGTCAGATTTTCAGTTATGTTTGGGTATTGTAATTTCATATTTTACCTAGTCTATTATATACAATAGATTTAGTCTATTACAGTAAGTATCTCTTTATTTTCTGTTATACTTACTTATGTACAAGTTCTATTTTACCTGGGAGCTGTAAGATCCTAGAAGACAATGACTGACAGTACAAATTTATTTCCAAATCTTCAGAGCATGTGGGATAGCACCTTACAAAGAGTAGATGCTTACTAGCTTTAGTTGAATGAATGAATAAATAAATAAATAGTTGCTGTTAAAGTATAATAATAAGTTTGTGTGGAATCTTTAAGCAGAGTTAAAAGGACTAAATCTTTTGACATTATCACCGTGAGGATGTAGGAGGAGGGGAAAGAGCCCACCAAGAAGGGCAGTTAAAGAGATGGAAGGAGAAACAGGATCCAATGCAGCCTTGAATTCTAAGTAAGATGTGGCTTTCACAAAGATTGTTTTCTGTCCAAGTTTATAAAGCCGCACTTGTTCCAGGCTTTATATTTCAACTTTCTGAAGATAGCAACAAATAGTTCTTTAATAATAACTAAAATGGATAATATCTGTTATTTTATTGGAAGGATGATAAATGATCAGCACTGTGAAATCAGCATGGACTTTGAATGCATATGGAAGAAAGTAAAGAATTTTCCTTGAATTCATGTAGTTAATTCCTTTCTAAGAAAAATTAATGTCTTCTACTTATGTAATATTGATAGAAAGATACAATTAGTTAAAAATTCATCCAAATGCTAAGAAGAGGTTTTTTTTTTTTTTAAGACTTCTTGGTCTAGCAGTCAAAATGCACTTTTAGTTCCATGGGGAATTTGTATTATTTATATTTGTGAGGAAACAAGACTTAAAATATGTCCATAGTGATGTTACCACATGTAAAATATGGTACTAATGAAAGACTTTAAAAATCAAAAAATTATGTACCCAAAACAAAATATTTGAAAAAATATTTGTTTTATGTTTTAGAAAATATAAATCATATTTATATTACTCTCATATTTGCTGTTGCATAATAACAACACATGAATGTGTGTAGGTGTATGTGTAGTGAGGCGGGTGGATCAGAATAATTTAAATATGATAACTTAGAACAGTTCTTTCCCCCCTCCGTCCCTCCCTCTCCCTCCCTCCCTTCTTTCCTTCCTTCCTTCCTTCCTTCCTTCCTTCCTTTCCTTCTTTCTCTTTCTTCCTTTCTTTCTTTCATTCTTTCTTTCTTTCTCTCTCTCCCCCCCCCCTTCCTTCCTTCCAATTAAAGCCATTTAGGGGTAGCTTCATTCTTCTTTTATGAGATATCATCTGAAGGTCCCAACCTGAAGGTTAGAATCCTTCAAGCATGTTTATGCTACATGAACCCACCCTTGCTTGGTCATAGCTAACTAGACCAGGGATGGCAACTGATTGACAAAGCATCAAAAGAGAAGCTGGGCAGAGCCAATCAAGTTTTCTCTCCCAGGAATTTGAATTTGAGACATATAGAGACTAAGTCTACTATCTGTGGAAACTGGACTTGTAAATTTACATATTTCAGGGGTTCAAGGCACTTGTTGGTGGGGTCAGGACAGATTTTGCTTAAGTAAAGAATGAAGACTAGCAGCCTTCTGTTTCTTGTTTCTGTGTCTCAGGAGGCCTGGAAGCACTTCCTTGCCCTTGAGATTTGCAAGATACCCTGGACCTTCCAACACATTCTCTTTCTGCCCAAGCTAGTTTCAGAGAGTTTCTGGCTTTTGAAAACAAACCACCCCTAAGTTACAGAACAATAAATTTAAGTGAAAAGCAACCCCCAAAATAAGAAGCTGGTGCTATGCAAGTACAGCTGCAAAAGGTTTAGCGGTCATTACAGATGACATAAGTCAGGTTCAATGTAGCTAAATCTTCTTTCCTACACTAGTAGCTTTCCTGCCAGGGAACCAATGAATCTCAAAGCCTTAGTGTTACTCTTTTTTCTTATTCCTCCTGCACAAACAGTCAACAGCTCTATTATTTTAATTTATAGATGATAAAACTGAAGGCCAGGGAGGAAAGCCATATAACTCAAGGCCATGGATCTAGTTTCCAGCAGATCCAGGGTTAGATGGCTTAGTTCCAGGACCTGCCCAATAGCCCTTCCTATTATCTCTTTACTTCTGTGGCTATAATGCCATAACAGAATAAAACCGAATGAAAAATTCTGTATAATAGACACATTGAGAAAATCTGTTCTTCTTAAATAGAAGCAATTTGCATACATTTCAGGGTTCAGTCTTTGGCCTTCTCCATAAACATTCATTAACTACTTGAGCTGATGCAGTCATATGGTTTGAAATATCTTATATATGCTCATGACTCTAAGATTATATTTCCAGCTCTCATCTTTCCCTGAGACTCCAGAGTTTTATTTCCCACTGTTTATTTGACCTTTCCCCCTGGGTGTTTAATAATTATCTCAAACTTGACAAGTACAGAGCCAAACTCTTGGTTTCTATCCCCGAAACTATTCTCCCCTTATGTTCCCATTTCTGAATATGGCACCTCCATTCATCAGCCATTCAGACCCAATGCCTGGGAATTATCCTTGACCTTCTCTCACATTCCACATTCAAACTACAGGCACAGCATGTTAGTTCTGCCTTCAAAGTATACTCCAAACCTGACCACTTTCCCCCACTCTACCACTCCCACTGGAGTCCAAACCACCACCACTGACTTCTATTGCCTTTGTATAGTCCATTATCAACACTCCTGCCAGACTAATTTTCTACACACCCAAATACGATTCATGTGACTTTCCTCCTTATAATATCCCAGTAGTTACCGATCACATGTGGAAAGAAATCCCAAAGTCTATAAGACCTACATGATGAAGCTCTGATAACCTCTCTGTCCTGGTTTCCTGCCTCCAATCATCTCCTCTGATTACTTGCCCATCCACACGGGCCTCCTTGCCCTTCCGCCAACACAGTAGAATTTTTCTTGCCTTGGGCTTTTGTATTTAGGGATTCCTCTTCCAGGAAGTCTTTCCTCTGTGTTCAAATGTCCCCTCTTCATGTAGCCTTTCTTTGGTCTCTCTACCTAATGAAGCAGTCTTATCCCCTTCACCTTGATCTCCTTACACTGTCATTTCTTTCATAGTACTTAATGCTATGTGGCATTAAATTACATATTTTTCATTCATTATTGTTAGTCTCTCCTATCAGAATTAAGCTCCAAAAGACAGAAATAATATTCATTTTGTTCACTGAAGCATCCCCAGAACCTAGAATCACATCTGGCATATCACAGGTGCTAAATTAATACATATTGAATGTATCTAAGCTTTCCAATACATAAAATTATTTATTGTTTTTAATTAAACATTTCTTGAAAATGTGATTTTGGATTTGGGAAGATGGATAAGAGTTTTCAAAACATGACACTTGGTGTATTTAAAGTGTACAATTTGTTTAATTTGTTTATGGAAACATGTTTAAAGTGTACAATTTGTACATGCTTAAATGTACAAATGTACTGTTTAAGGTGTACATCTTGACTATTTCGACACATGTATATGCCTGTGAAACATCCAGGACAGTCAAACAACCAAGACTGAAACTATCCTTCACCACCGCCCCCCACCCCAAATTTTCCTTAAGCCTCTTTGTAATATCTCCTTCCTGCCCCTCTTCATGCACCTTACCCCATCTCCAGGTAACAACTCATCTCTTCCAGTCACTGCAGATTAATTTGCATTTTCTAGAATTTTATATAAATAGAACCATACAGTATGTACTCTTTTAATTGTTGTTTTGTTTCAGTTCTTATTTTGTTTATTTGGGTTCTCTCTCCTTTCTTCTTGATGAGCCTGGCCAGAGGTTTGTCAATTTTGTTTACCCTTTCAAAGAACAAACTCTTGGACTTGATTTTTTCTATTGTTTTCTTAACCTCTATTTTATTTATTTCTTCTCTGATCTTTATTATTTCCTTCCTTCTGCTGACTTTAGGTTTAGTTTGTTCTTTTTCTAATTCTTTTAGGTTTTAGTTTAGGTTGTTTATTTGAGAATTTTCTTGTTTTTGAGGAAGGCTTGTATTGCTATGAACTTCCCTCTAAGAACTGATTTTGCTCAATCCTATAGATTTTGTATTGTTGTGTTTTCATTGCCATTTGTCTCAAGATATTTTAAAATTTCCTCTTTGATTTCTTCATTGACCCACTGGGTTTTTTAAGTAGCATGTTGTTTAGTCTCCATGTAATCGTTTTTTTTTCTCATTTCTTTTTCTGTGGTTGATTTCTAATTTCATGCCAATTTGGTCAGAAATAAGTTCTATACTCTTAAATTTATTGAAGCTTGTTTTGTGCCCTAGCATGTGGTCAATCCTAGAGAATGTTCCATGTGTACTTGAAAAGTGTAATGTCCTGAAAATATCAAGTCTAACTGTTCTACTTTATCATTTAAGATCTCTTCTGCCTTATTGATTTTCTGTCTAGAAGATCTGTCCACTGATGTGAGTGGGGTGTTAAAGTCTCCTACTATTATTGTATTCCTTAATTGTTGTTTTTTTTTTTACTCAGAATGATTTTGAGATTCATACATATTATTGTATAAACCATTCCATTTTATTGCTGAGTTCTAGTTCATTGCACATCACTTTGTATCATTGAACCACAATTTGTTTATCCATTCAGCTTTGATGGACATTAGGGTTCTTTCCAGTTTTGGCTATTAGATATAAAGTTGCAGCAATGAAAATTCAAGTGAATGTTTTTATATGGATGTATATTTTCAGTTCTTTTTTGTGTGGAATGAGAAGAGTGGAATGCTTTTTCATATGGTATGGATTAAACTTTATAAGAAATTGACAATCCATTTTCCAATGTGGTTGTACTGTTTATATTCCCACTAGCTGTTCCACATTCTCACCAACATTTGTGATTGTGAGCCCTTTTAGTTTTGGACATTTTAATAGGCGTGTAGTGGAATTTCATGATTTTAACTTATATTTCTCCAGTGACCAATGATGTTGAGTGTTTTTCATGTGCTCATTTGCTATCCTTATATCTTTTTGGTGAAGCATCCTTTCAAATTTTTGCCCATTTTTAAAATTAAGGTATTTTCTTTTTACTCAGTTTGAAGATGTATTTTTAAATTATAAATAAAAGTGGTTTGTCTGTAACTTGCAATTTTTTCCCAGTATGTGGCTTGAGTTTTTATTCACTTAATATTATCTTTCAAAGAGCAGAAGTTCTCAATTGTGATAAAAAAATTCTTCTCTATTATAGACTGTGCTTTTGTTGGCATATCTAAGAAGTTTTTGCCTAACCCAAGTTAGAAAGATTTTGTTCTATTTTGTTCTGCTAGCTTTATAGTTTTAGGTTTTATATTTAGGTCTATAATAAATTTTGAGTTAATTTCTACACATGGTGTAAGGCATAGATTAATGTTTGTATGTGTAGATCCAATTCTTCCAGGAACATTTGTTGAAAACACTATTTTTTCCTTCACTAAATTACCTTTATACCTTTGTTAAAAAATCAGTTGACTGTATGTGTCAACACACACACACACATACACAAACACACACACATATTCTGTTCCTTTTATATTATTTGTTTACCTTGATACCAATACCATACAAACAATCAGTCACTTTCTACTAGGTGTTTAAGTCAGGTAGCATAAGTACTCTAACTTTACTCTTTTTCAAAATTGTTTGGGTCTTCTACATCTTTTGCTTTTCTGTATTAATTTAGAATCTGCTTGTTAATTTCTACAAAAAACTGCAAGGATTTTTATTTGGATTTCATTGAATGTACATATCAATTTAGGAAGAAGTGACTGCTTAATAATACTGTATTTCACAGTCCATGAGCATGCTATATAACTCCATTTAAGTCTTCTTTATTTTCTCTGAGGAATGTTTGCAGTTTTTAATGTACAAGACTTACATACTTTGACAGTTTTTAATAATTTGCTAAAGACTATTGTTTATATTACACCAAAGAAAGTTTTGACTAAAAATTTTATTGTATCATCTTTGCATCTTCCATATCCCCTGCACACACACTTATCATTTTGTTACTTGAATTTATTACATGCTGTCATAATAAAGAATTCCTAAAAACAATTATAACCCAAATATTTATATAAAAGTATATTGGAATTACAGAGAAAGGGCGGCAATATAAGTAGTAGAAATGTTAAATAAAAGATAATGACCTGAAGAAATTTTAAGGAGCACTGAGATTTAAGATTATCAGAATTTTCAAGTAAGTGCAGTTTTGATTTTAAAATATATTATTTACTTTGAATTATGCCTGTCGTTTTAATCATAATCAGTACTAAAAGGAAGACTGCAAAATTATTTTTATTCATCTTCATGGCCTTACTAAAAATGATTCAGCAGTTTCCTTGGTGAATTCCAGTCTCATTTCAATAAAAATGGAACAAGAAGATTTTTTCTGACACTTGCAGGATGCCTTGGGGTTCTGCCCAACCATCATTTAAGAACACCAACTCAGAGCAGTAAAACCAGGGCTCCATGGCAGGGATTGTTTAAGATACACTATTTTTCTGTAATAAACTTTGAAACTCTAATATTTAAAATAGGAGTCTTTTAATTTTATTATCATTTTTCCTAAAAGAAATACTATTTCACAATTAGTTCATTAAGTTTTAGGTTTTTAAGCACTTACCAGGAAAATCAAGAATGAATTATTTGGAGGGGTTCTGAGATGATGAAAGTTGGCAAAATTAGGAACTATCCAAAATTTGAATTTATAAAACAAGTATTACATAAAACTAAAAATCTATGTCTCCTTTTCATGTTGTTCATTGCTGGTGTATAGAAAGACAATGGATTTTTGTGTGATGATCTTGTACCCTTCAACTTTGCTAAATTCATTTGTTAGCTCCAGCATCCTTCTTGTGGATTCCTTGTGATTTTCTAAGCATAGGATTATATCATGTGCAATAGAGATAGTTTTTATTTCTCCCTTTTCAATTTGGGTGCCTTTTATTTCTTTTTCTCATATATAATTGCCTTAGCTGGATTTGCCAGTAATGTTCAATAACAGTAGTGAAAGCAGGCATAATTGTCTTGTTCCTGACCTTAGAGAAAGGCTTTTACACCTTTGAATATGATGTTGTGTTATTCATAATGCCCTTTTTCATATTGAGGAAGTTCCCTTCTATTCCTACTTTTCTGAGTAAGTTCATCATAAAAAATATGTTGAATTTGATCAAATGCCTTTTTTACAACAATTAATATTATCATGTAGATTTTTTCCTTCATTCTATTTATGTGGTATATACATTGAGTCAATTGTATTTTATACACTACCAATGAATAATCTAAGAAGAAAAGAAAAAAAATCCCACTTACAATAGCATCAGGAAGAATAAAATACTTAGAAATAAACCTAACCAAGGAGGTGAAAGATTTGTACACTGAAAAGTACAAAACACTGCTGAAATAAATTAAGAAGACAAAACAAATGGAAAGACACCTTGTGCTTGTGATTGGAAGATTTAATATTGTTAAGATGTCAGTACTACTCAAAGTGATCTGTGGCTTCACTGCAATTCCTATCAATATTCTAACAACCTTTTTTTGCAGAACTGGAAAATCCTATCCTCAAAATCATATGGAATTGCAAAGGGTTCTAAATAATCAAAACCATCTTAAAAAAGAAGAGCACACTGGGAAGGCTCATACTTCCTGATTTCAAAACACTACAAAGCTACAGTAATCAAAACAGTGTGATAGGCATATTTTAGATATACAGACCAATGAGCGAGAATTGCGAGTCCAGAAAACGAAAAAAAAAAAAAAAAACCTCACATATATGATCAGTTTATTTTTGACAGGAGTGCCAAGTCCTTGGGGAAAGAACAGTCTCTTCAACAGATGATGCTGGGAAAACTGGATTTCCACATACAAAACAATGATGTTGGACACCTACCTGACACATAACAAAAATTAACTCAAAATGGATCAATGACCTAAATATAAAATCTAACACTATAAAACTCTTAGAAGAAAACTTAGGAGAAAATCTTCGTGACCTTGAATTTTGCAACGGATTCTTAAATATGATATCAAAGCAACAGGCAAAAACAACAAAATAAATAGATAAATTGGAATTTATCAATATTAAATATTTTTGTGCATCAAAGAACATTACCAAGAAGGTAAAGAGACAACCTACATATTGGAATAAAATATTGCAAATCATATATCTGCTAAGGTTTTAATATCCAGAATATATAAAGAACACCTACAACTCAACAACAACAACAAAACACTCAAATTTAAAAGTGGGAAAAGGACTTGAATAGATATTTCTCCAAAGAAGATATACCAATGGTCAATAAATACATTGAAATCATTAGTTATTATTATTTGTTGCAACATTATTCACAATAGCCAAAAACTGGAAATAGTCCAAGTGCCCATTAACAAATGAATGGATTCTTGTGCTATATACATACAGCCCTAAGAATGAATGAAGTTTTGATACATGCTACAACATGGATGAAACTTAAAAACATTACTCTCCGTGAAATAAACAATATACAGAAGGGCAAATATTATATGGTTCCATTTGTGTAAAGTATCTAGAATAGGCAAATTTATAGAGCCCAAAAGTAGATCAGAGGCTACCAGGGGGTAGAGAGAGTAAAGAATGGGGTAGTTATTGCTAAATGGTTACAGAATTCTGTTTGGGGCAATAAAAAAGGTTTGGCAAGGTAATAAATAAATAAATAAATAAATAAAAAGTGGTAATGGTGGTGCAACATTGTGAATTAATGTTATTGAATCATATACCTTACAATATCTAAAATGGAAAATTTTATGTTACATGTTTTACTACAATAAAAAAAATCATTTTCCTGGTAGCCTATCTTTTAATGAATTAATCACTTAGAATTAAGGTTTTCTTTGTGAGATATTTTTATACTAAGCTGATTTATTTACATAGATCATCCTTTGTGAAATTATGTTTGACCTAGAAATGTATATGAGACTAATTATTTTCTAATACCTTACTATAGAAAGATGATCTTTATGGTTAATATCAGCTACTTAATAGGAGTGATTAATAAAGGCAGAACTTTGTGATTATTTAGTAGAACTCATTGTTTTAAAAGTATAGAGTTTTTAAATAAATGAGAGTTTGAGGGCTTTATTAAGGCAGAATAGGGACAGTCTCAATGTGATACAAATATAAACGAGGTCTCTTTTATTAAAAAAATTCCTCCCTTAAACAAATGTTATACAATATTTTTTTCAGTATGTGAACACAGTATTTAGGGAAAATGAATTAATCCATTTTATTGGTACTATACTAACTATATATATATTTTTTAAATATATGAGAGATTTCATATTCTAGAACTGTATTTTTGCTAACTGGTTAGTTTAGTTTGTATATATTTTAGGGTAAACATTTATTTTGCATAAAGTCGAGCAAAATTTGAGTTCTATAGTTACTTGATAACAAACTGAGACCTTTTAAAAGGAAGTTTCATGTGATATGACTTGAGGTTGAAACTAAGTCACTCACTAGAAATACCCACTGGAACCAGCATTATCATGATCACTCCATCCAACAATAAAATAACTGAGTGGACATTTTTTCCAAAGAAGACACACACATGGCCAGTAGGCACATGAAAAGGTGTTCAATATCAGTAATTATCAGGGAAATGCAAATCAAAACCACAATGAGATATCACCTTACACCTGTTAGCATGGCTGTCATCAAAAAGACAAGAAATGAAAAATGCTGGTGAGGATGTGGAGAAAAGGGAACCTTTGGTGAGAATGTAAATGGTACAGCTACTATGGAAAACAGTAGGGACATTCCTCAAAATATTAAAAATAGAACTACCATATGATCTAGCAATTCTACTTTGGGATATATATTCAAAGGAAATGAAAATAGGAGCCCCAAGAGCTATCTGTACTCCCATGTTCATTGCAGCATCATTCACAAGAGCCAAGATATAGAATCAACATAACTGTCCATCGATAGATAAATAAAGAAGATGTGTTTATACACACACACACACACACACACACACACACACACACACACACACCACTAGAATATTATTCTTCCATGAGAAAGAAGGAAGTCCTACTATTTATGACAATAGGGATGGACTTTGAGGTCATTATGCTAAGTGAAATATGCCAGATACAGACAAATAATGCATGGTATCCTTTTTATGTAGAATCTCAAAAAAAAAAAAAAAGGTCAAATTCAAGAACAGAGAGTAGGAAAGTAGTTGCTAGGGGCTTGGAGGTGTGGGAAATAGGGAGAGGTTGGTAAAAGGATATAAATTTTGAGCTATAAGATGAATAAGTTCTGAGGATCTAATGTAAAACATGGTGACTATAGTTGATAACACTGTACTGTAAAAATTGAAATTTACTAAGAGAGTAGAACTTAAAAGTTCTCATCAAAAATAAGAGAAAAATATAAATATGTGAGGTGATGAATGTGTTAATTAACTAAATTGGAGGAAACCTTTCACAATGTGTACATCTATCAAATCAAAACTGTGTACATTTAAAATATCTTACAATTTTATTTGTCAATTATACCTTAATAAAGCTGAAAAAATAGAAAAAGAAGATGCAATTGACATTTACTTAAGCATAGTACTCTTTGCTATAACTTGGGTACATTGTATATTTCTAAATACATGAATTAAAAGAATATCTCAAACTGTTTATGAAACAGTTGTGCAATGTAGTGTGTGTGTGCATGAGCATTTATGTGTGTTTAATTTTCTTAAGGAGGAAAGCAGTTCTTTTACAAAGCATTAAAATATGCAAGCAAGTAACCTCAGACCTAAACAACTGGGATGTTTGTAATAAAACTTGTGCGGCATATTTCTAGAAATGTTTTACTCATTTTTTTAATGATTACATATGTTTTGGGAGAACAGTATATGCACTGTTGCAAATGTTAGACTTCTTCCAGTAACCTTGAATTGGTGCTGATGCATTCATATACCTAATCAGTCCATGCAATCCCTATATAAACATTTAAATGATTGATAATTTTGATATGTTGTCAACATGGTATATATTTATGTGTACAACTGCTTTCACATTTAAAATAAATCACCCATTCAAAATAAATTAGTTAAATTCAGTATCTGGCACATTCATTCTGGAAAAAGCCAAACCAGTTGTCCAATGTTACGTATTAAAATACCTAAGGATATATCAGTGTACTGACTTATAAATAGGCACTTTAAAAAATCCTGCTATCATTCCAATTTTACAATAAAGGAAATAATTTTTACTGTTTGCAATTTCCCTCATGGTTTTCCTTGGGATGAAAGCCCAAAGATCAAAAATGTTCCCTAACACTGAGTTATTCTATAAACGATGCTTTCAGTCACCCTCCTGCCCCTTCTCTTTGTCAGCAGAAACAACTGCTCGTCGCTTTCATGCAGGCAATGCTGAATTTTGACAAGGAGGCAAAATGATACAAAGCCAACAAATGCCAGAAGAATAACGCAAGGAATCTCACCTCAAACTGAGAGCACACAGTCAAGCAGTGGCAATGGGAGAGCTGACTCTAATCTTGATTTTGATAATCTCCCTCAGGTTTCAAAGCATGACTAAAAATAATTCATTCTTTTCCATAAACTGACCTTGTGAACAAGTTACACAGATGATTATCAACCATAATAGATATTTTGAGTTTCAACACTTTTCCTCCTCCTCTTTCTTTTAGTTGTTTTTCTTTCTTCTAGTAGCTTCTATAATGTTCCAAACTGTTGAAGTCTGTTTTTGTGTATGCGGATTATTAGTAAACCAGCTCTCCATTACTGCACATAGTTAAACAATCATGGTATTAATAATATACAAATATAGCAACAAAATCTTTTTACAGAGCTTGCTAAATTTCAGGTATTGTGCTAAGGACTTTACATATATAATCCCTTTCACAACAACCCTATGAAGTATTTTTTTTTAAATTTTATTTTATATTTTATTCTGTAACCAAACTATGATGTATTATAATCTCCATTGAGCAGACGAAGAGATTAAAAGTGAAAAAAAATTGTCTCATAATTCACAACCAATAAATGGAAGAGCTTTTCCTTTTCCCAGTCATATCTAAGGCTGAAGGCTGTTCTTTACCACTATGTTCCTCTGTGTCCTAATAAAATAAATGGCACTTTTGTCACTTGAGGGCTCTAAGAAACATCTATTTTAGAACTAAATATTAGAGGACAAGAATATTTGTGTTTTACTTTAAGTATTCTGTAGGGTACTTCATATGAGTGATATGGATTTTGTTGTTTACAAACTACAAGATGATTAATGCAAAGAATTCCTAGTGGGTAGAGGAAATCCTGGGGCCCCAAAGTAGTTTTCTTCTCAGGAAAACCTGAGTTCTCACCAGCTGTTCATACCACTACTTCATTTCCTCTAAAGACCAAACTTTGGCCTTCTTGTTCAGAAAAGTCTTTGCGTTGCCTTCTACTGGTTTAGGATACACAATTCTGAGTCAAAATAGATTACATTTTGGGGTGAAAATATGAATGTGGTATCTACCTGATGCTGAACGAAACATTGTTAAGGGAAACAATAAATAAATTAGCTTGTGCATTATAATACCTACAGTCCTTTTAATACAAAATTAGATTCTGTGGTCTTTTCAGATCAAAGTAAGTGAATATAAAAGGTTGAAGAATAAAATCTACGAGGAAAAGTTAAAAATGTAGGGTTATATAAAATTAGAGAAGACAAAGCTGTTAACACAAGACCCTAGCTTATAAATAATTATTTCAAGGAGAATAGAACAAGAGATTTATACAGTAATACTACAATAAGAATGTAGATATTACACAAAAGAAAAAACTTCTCTATTGTAAAGGGAATTGGGCTCTGAAAGAAATTTATGAAATTTCCAATATGGAGATTTAAAAAAAATTAAGATCTTACAGAATCTTCTCTGCTGAATAGTTTAATTGCTTAAGGCAAAGGAACTAGGCCATATTACTTGAGGTTGCTGAATTTATGCTTTGAGATCTGATTATTCATAATCATGGAAAGGCCATATTAGTCAGTGGTACATTATTGATACAGTGTTCAAATCAGCATTATTTCCATAAAACATTTAACTACTGATTAAAATAAATTTAGACACACTTTCCTGAGTACCATTTTTATGTTGGCTCTAACGTAGAATATTTTTTATTTGCTTAATAAATATTAACATATTGAGGAAAGTGGTTTTCAAAAAATTTTCCAGCCAAGTTAAACAAAGAAGTGACAACATTTCCTTTTACATTTTCCAAAGGTACTTAACATTTTGGGGAATGTGTTCAAAATCTAGAATATTCCAGCCCACATTCCAGGAAATTCTTTGGCAGTATTCAAATTATGAGCCTCAGGCACCAAATAACTCAGTAAAAATGTTGTGTCCCACTCATAGTGTAGACATGTGAATGTTTTTGAACTGTATTCATTTTGTCAGATCCCAAATACTTTGAAATGGTCATAAGTAATATTTAACCAAAGCAAGTGTGTTGAAAGGCATTAATCTTTAAAGTGGTTCAGAGAGATTGCAGAGAGATATTACATAGCTAGAACATTTAGGTATGTAAATGTATATACATTTATTTATACACACACACACACACACACATACACATATACATACAATTTTAATCACAATTTTGGTAGATGTTCCTATACAAAAAAGCTATTTCTCTTTTTTCTTTCTTTTGTCACATTTGGAAGTCAAGAGTAATTAGAGATAGTTTCGTAAATTTTGAAATGACCTTACACTCTTTCTAATACTAACTGTTGACATTTACAATAATATGAAGATTGGAAGGTTATCAATTAAGGGAATTATAAATGGCTAAAAGAATACTAAAAATATTATTTTAGGGTTGGAAAATTTGACATTTATTCACCCTCCTCAAAAAAAGGAACCCAAACTAGGGTATTATTGAGAATTGAGAACATCAACGTTAAATTCTTGTTCTGCTCTTACCTAGTTGTGTATCATTGAAGAATTCATTAAGTTGCTTAGGACTCTTTATCTGCAAATTGAGGGAAATGGGCATTATAGGGCCCTTTACCACTTATATCTATATCATTCTTCACCTCTGTTTCTTTTCTAAACTACCTCTTATCTTTCCCCAAAAGGGGGGAGCAACACCCACTAAAATGTTGGTTATTCCAGTTGTACAGGGTTCATTAGTTAGTGGAAAGTCACGCTTAGGAAGATTAAGACATGCTTCTGTCAAAAACATGGGATACTGACTGTTTGGACAGAGCTTTCACATTCTACAAATTGCTGTAAAATGTGTTATCTCACAAGGAGACATCCCACAGGCTGTGCAGTTAGGGTTAGGCTTGAGCAAATGACTGAAGGAGGGGTTGCCCTTTGGTTCTTATTAAATGACCTTCATATCTTCAGGAAGTGAGGAGAGACCATGGAATGTGTGTCAGAGGAGTGATGGCGGTGTGCCCGTCTTGGTTCTGAGAAGAAAGTATATTGATGTAAATCCCATAGTGAATACCAGTGATTAAAATGACAGTGGTTATACATAGCCCTTACTTCTGAAAGAAGGATATTTTTGTCAGAAGTGTGGAAGCTTTGAACATGCTATAAACTGAATACTTGGATTGAAGTAAATGGTTTGGTAATTTTTACCTTGTGTGCAAGGAAAAAAGAGTGAGTGGTTATTTGGTTTTGGATATATTTGAAGATCCAGAGCTGTTATCATGTCTCTGGAACTGGAATTGAAAATAGGGTGAGAACTAGCCAACATATCTAGTCAGGACAAATTTTAAATTCTAGCAACATGATATAAAGTGATGGGAAATGTAAGCCATGGCAGCTGATGTTCTGTCATCTGTATTTCTCTTTACTTTCTCCTCTCTTCCCTGATGGCACAAATTATTTGAATGCATACTTATCTACAGTTAAATGGCAAAGAAAAAGGGGAAATTAATAGACATGCATTTAGAAAATGTATAGGTAGAGAGGGTGGGTATTTTCTTTTATTGGAATGACTCCATGGTAGTGTCAGGGCTAACAATCAAACCCCGACATTTTTATAGGACCCAACAGTAAGACGCCCAAAACAATTATAAAATAGAAATCCACTGAAACGATCCCTCTGAAACGTGGTACACATTACCACCTATCACCCCTCATTTCTTTCCTGATTTTGCTTACACTTCATTTTCAATACCTTGTGCCTTTAAATTCATTTCCCAGACATTTCTGTTTCCTTCCTCCTGTTACAATGCAAATTTTTAAATATCATGTGCAGCATTTCTTGTGCCATCTTTTCAAAAAAAATTTTAAGATTATCTGATTAGCTATCATGTGTTAATATGGCCATGGAATAAAAAAAAACAATGTCTGGCTCATGTAAGCATGAAGTAATTTTGGATGAATGAATATATAGAGCAATGTATAATGTAACATATAAACATTGTATATTAATATGTGTTCCCTTGGACACAGTAGCTTAATCTGAGATTTTCAAGTGGATGAGAGGAAGATTTTCTGGACAGTAGAGATTTTAAAGTATGTGAAATCAGCATGAGGCAAGCCACCTTCCCACTTATGTATATGTCAAAGACATTTATGCACCCTCATTTACTCTAGGAAGGGGGAAGTAAGTTACAAAGGGATTTTTGTTTCACTGAAAGAAAAGTGTAAGTCTGATAACAAGTTTTGCTAAATATTCCAACAGATTGCTAAAGAAAGCGTAATTGGAATCTTTTCTGAAGGTCTTTCTAATTGACCTATTCCTGATGACTTTTACGCAAACTTTCTTAGAGACAAAGCAAAGAAGAGGTGAAGGATGAAGCATATTACATATTTGAGGACTGGAGTTCATATAGAACAGTTAATAGATACAAATCATAAAGTTACTTTTATTTCTTTTAAAAAATTTTTATTTTATATTGGAGTACAGTTGACTAACAATGTTGTATTAGTTTCAGGTATAAGCAAAGTGATTCAGTTATACGTGTACATGCATCTATTCTTTTTCAAATTATTTTCCCATTTAGGTTATTACAGAATATTGAGCAGAGTTCCCTGTGCTATACAGTAGGTCCCTGCTGGTTATCTATTTTACATATAGCAGCGTGTACATGTCAATTCCGAACTCCCAGTCTATCCCTCCCTGCCACCTTCCCACCTGGTAACCATAAGTTAGTTCTCTAGGTCTGTGAGTCTGTTTGTTTCGTAAATAAGTTCATTTGTATCACTTTTTTAAGATTCTGCCTGTAAGCAATATCATGATATTTGGTTTTCTCTGTCTCACTTACTTCACTTAGTATGATAGTCTCCAGGTCCATCCATGTTGCTGCAAATGACTTTATTTCATTCTGTTTAATGGCTCAGTAATATTCCATTGTATATATATATATACCGCATCTTCTTTATCCATTCCTCTGTCAATGGACATTTAGGTTGTTTACATGTCTTGGCTATTGTAAACAGCACTGCAATGAACATTGGGGTGCATGTATCTTTTTGAACCATGTTTTTCTCCAGAAATATGCCCAGGGGTGGGATTGCTGGATCATATGGTGGGTCTATTTTTAGGGTTTTAAAAAAATATTTTAATTTTATTGGAGTATAGTTGATTTACAATGTTGTGTTAGTTTCAGGTGTACAGCAAAGTGATTCAGTTATACATATACATATATTCACTCTTCTTTAGATTCTTTTCTCATATAGGTTATCAAAGAATATTGGGTAGAGTTCCCTGTGCTATACAGTAGGTCTCCATCAGTCATCTATCTATCTTATGATATAGTAATAAGCGTGTGTTCATCCCAAGTTCCTGATTTATCCACCCTCCCCCCCACTACATTTACCCTTTGGTAACCATAAGTTTGTTTTCTATATCTATAAGTGTGCTTTTGTTTTGTAAATATGTTCATTTGTATCATTTTTTTAAAAAACTTTAGTTCCACATGTGAGAAACATCCATACTGTTCTGTATAGTGGCAGTACCAATTTACATTTCCACCAAGAGTGTGGGAGGGTTCCCTTTTCTCCACACCCTTTCCAGAATTTATTTTTGATGATGGCCATTCTGACTGGTGTGAGGTGATATCTCATTGTAGTTTTGATTCACATTTCTCTAATAGTTAGCAATGTTGATCATCTTTTCATGTGCCTCTTGGCCATCTGTATATCTCCTTCGGAGAAATGTCTATTTAGGTGTTCTGCCAATTTTTTGCTTGGGTTGTTTGATTTTTTTATATTGAGCCATATGAGGTGTTTGTAAATGTTGAAGATTAATCCCTTGTCAGTCACATTGTTTGCAAATATATATTCTCCCATTCTGTGGGTTGTCTTCTCATTTTGTTTATGGTTTCCTTTGCTGTGCAAAAGCTTTTGAGTTTAATTAAGTCCCATTTGTTTATTTTTGTTTTTATTTTTATTACTCTAGGAGATGGATTGAAATAGATACTGCTGCGATTTATGTCAAAGAGTGTTCTGCCTATGTTTTCCTCTAGGAGTTTTACAGTATCCTGTCTTACATTTAGGCCTTTTATCTATTTTGAGTTTATTTTTGTGTATGGTGTTAAAAAAGTTCTAATTTCATTTTTTACATGTAGCTGTCCAGTTTTCTCAGCACCATTTATTGAAGAGACTGTCTTTCCTCCATTTTATAGTCCTGCCTCTTTTGTCATAGATTAATTGATCATAGGTGCGTGGGTTTATTTCTGAGCTTTCTATCCTGTTCCATTGATCTATATTTCTGTTTTTGTGCCAGAACCATACTGTTTTAATGACTGTAGCTTTGTAGTATAGTCTGAAGTCAGGGAGCCTGATTCCTCCAGCTCAGCTTTTCTTTCTCAGGATTGCTTTGGCTATTTGGGGTCTTCTGTGTTTTCATACAAATTTTAAAATTATTTGTTCTACTTGTGTGAAAAATTCCATTGGTAATTTGATAGATATTGCATTGACTCTGTAAATTGCCTTGGGTAGTATAGTCATTTTGACAGTATTGATTCTTCCAATCCAAGAACATGGTATATTTTTCCATCTTGTGTTATCTTCGATTTCTTTCATCAGCATCTTACAGTTTTTGGAGTACAGGTCTTTTGCCTCCTTAGGTAGGTTTACTTCTAGGTATTTTATTCTTTTTGATGTGATTATAAATGAGATTATTTCTTTAATTTCTCTTTCTGCTCTTTCATTGTTAGTGTGTAGAAATGCAACAGCCTTCTGTGTATTAATTTTGTATCCTGCAACTTTACAAAATTCATTATTGATCTCTAGTTTTTTTCTGGTAGCATCTTTAGGATTTTCTATGTATAGTATTATGTCATCTGCAAACAGTGACAGTTTTACTTCTTCTTTTCCAATTTGGATTCCTTTTATTTCTTTTTCTTCTCTGATTGCCGTGGCTAGGACTTCCAAAACTATGTTGAATAAAAGTGGTGAGAGTGGATTTCCTTGTCTTGTTCCTAATCTTAGAGGGAATGCTTTCACCTTTTCTCCATTGCATATAATGTTAGCTGTAGGTTTCTCATATATGGCCTTTATTATGTTGAGGTATGTTCCCTCTATGCCCACTTTCTGGAGAGTTTTTATCATAAAGGTATTGAATTTTGTCAAAAGCTTTTTCTGCATCTACTGAGGTGATCATATGGTTTTTATTCTTCAATTTGTTGATGTGGTGTATCACACTGATTGATTTGCAGATATTGAAAGATTCTTGCATCCCTGGGATAAATCCCACTTGATCATGGTGTATGATCCTTTTAAGTTATTGTTGGATTCAGTTTGCTTGTACTTTGTTGAGGATTTTACATCTATGTTCATCAGTGATATTGGCCTGTAATTTTCTTATTTTGTGGTATCTTTGTCTGGCTTTGGTATCAGGGTGATGGTGGCCTCACAGAATGAGTTTATGAGTAGCCCTTCCCATGCAATTTTCTGGAAGCGTTTCAGAAGGATAGGTATTAACTCTTCTCTAAATGTTTGATAGAATTCACCTATCTGGTCATGGACTTTTGTTTGTTGGGAGTTTTAAAATCACAGTTTCTATTTCAGTACTTGTGATTGGTCTGTTCATATTTTCTATTTCTTCCTGGTTCTGTCTTGGGAGATTGTACTTTTTTAAGATTTTGTCCACTTTTTCTAGGTTGTCCATTTTATTGGCATGTAGTTGCTTTTAAATAGTAGTCTTCCATGATCCTTTGTATTTCTGTGTTGTCCGTTGTAACTTCTCCTTTTTCATTTCTAATTTTATTGATCTGAGCCCTCTCCCTTTTCTTCTTGATGAGTCTGGCTAAAGGTTTATAAATTTTTTTAAAAATCTTTTCAAAGAACTAGCTTTTAGTTTCATTGATCTTTTCTATTGTTTTCTTCACCTCTATTTCATTTATTTCTGCTCTGATCTTTATGAATTATTTCCTTCTACTAACTTGGGGTTTTGTTTGTTCTTCTTTCTCTAGTTGCTTTAGGTGTAAGGTTAGGTTGTTTATCTGAGATTTTTCTTGTTTCCTGATGTAAGATTGTATTGCTATATACTTGCCTCTTAGAACTCTTTGTGCCACAACCCATAGGTTTTTGATTGTTGTGCTTTCCTCTTCATTTGTCTCTAGGTATTTTTTGATTTCCTCTTTGATTTCTTCAGTGATTCATTGGTTGTTTAGTAGCATATTGTTTAGCTTCCACGTGTTTGTGTTTTTTAGCGTTTTTTTCTTGAAGTTGATTTCTAATCTCATAGCATTGTGGTCAGAAAAGATGTTTAATACGATTTCAATTTTGTTAAGTTTATTGAGGCTCTCTTTGTGGCCTAGTATGTGATCAATCCTGGAGAATGTTCCATGTGCACTTAAGAATGTGTATTCTGCTGCTTTTGGATGGAATGTTCTATAAATATCAATTAATTCCATCTGGCCTACTGTGTCATTAAGGGCTGTCTTTCCTTATTCATTTTCTGTTTGGATGATTTGTCCATTGATGAAAGTGGGGTGTTAAAGTCCCTCACTATTATTGTGTTACTGTCCATTTCTCCTTTTATGGCTGCTGGTATTTGCCTTATATATTGAAGTGCTCCTATGTTGGGTGCACTTACGTTTACAATTGTTATGTCTTCTTCTTGGATTGATCCCTTGATCATTATGTAGTGTCCCTCTTTGTCTCTTGTAACAGTCTTTATTTTAAAGTCTATTTTGTCTGATATGAGTATTGCTACTCCAGCTTTCTTTTGATTTCCCTCTTCATGGAATACCTTTTTTCATCCCCTCACTTTCAGTCTATATGTGTCCCTAGATCTAAAGTTTTTAGAGTTTTCTTGTGGCAATGTGTATTTATAATTAAATTATTGTCATTTTTATTTTTGAGTGTTTTGTATTTTGGTTTGAAATATTTTAGAAATATTTCACTACCATGAAAAAGAAAATTTGCCACAGCCTAATCCAAAAGTTAGGTTTTTCCTTTGTAAAAGTTGAAAATTGCAGCAAGGGAATCATATTTCATAACTAGTATGAAATTTAAAGATTAAATTAAAAACAGATATGAAAATTCCACAAACAGCTGAGATAATATTCCTGTCTGAATACCTTGTATTTTTATATCCTGAGAAATAAATTTGCTTGAATTACAGTGTAGGTTATCATCACATAAGGCAAACTAACTAATGTTCCCTTCTCAAATACTCTAGAAAGTCTTCAATAGGGAGAATTGAGGATTCCTTTCAACTTCCAGGAAGAAAAAAATATATAAATAATTCACTAGCTGTTTCAAACTTGGAAACCAAAAAATCACTGTATTCTGTCTGCATCAATTTAGTAAAATTATGAAAAAGCAGAGTAAGTGCCTGCCTTTGCTGACTATTGAGTCCTGCAAATTGCTGTCTACCTTTCATATTATGATGCTCAACAAATATTCATAAACTTTGTCTGATATTGGAATTTGATAGAACCACAAAACTATGCTTAGGCTCATGTGTCCAGTTTTCCCGGGGGGAGATTTTCTCCTCAGTACTGTTGTGAATGCCGAGTCTAACACACATGAAGCAGCATGGCTTGCTGGTGCTGAATGATATACTAGTGTTTAGGGGTGGAAATTTAGTACTGAGATTTATTAAGAGAGATGGGGAGAAAGGTGAGGAGTGAAGAGAGAAGGAATTAATACTATGCATTCCATAGTCTAGACTGTATCTTTCTATCACATTTAATGCCTAGCACTTAGTAGTTACTCTACAATTTTTTTGGAAACATTGGTTGAACTTTCAAAACATTTTCACATCATTGAAAATTGAGATAGATTTTATTTTCTCCTTCCTTTAAGAGATGGAAGAGCTGAGCTCAAAAGCATAAATGGCTTATGTAAATTAATACAATTAGTGAGTGACAGAACATGACTCAAGGTGAGATTTGTCGGATCCTCAAACCTACCTTCTTTTGGTACCCCCTAAGGAAGGCAAACTATTTGCATAAGAAACAAAAGAGAAAATATAGCAGTTGAAAGAATAAAAGATGCATTGTCATGTAATTATTGAACTGGAAGGACTCCTAACTGTTATGTATTTGAATTGCCTTATTTTAAAGATGAGAAAATAAATCAAGAAACAGGTTAATAAGGTTAATAAATCAAGAAACAGGATAATGAGTCAAAAGTACAATAACAGAAGGTCTTCATATTTTAAGTAATCACAAATCTATAGAAGGCTGAAATTCGTTGTTGAGTTCTACAATTATGTTTCTGAAGACAGGTTTTACATTTAGTGAGTAAATCAACATTCATTATTATTAGCCTTGATATTTTGATCCTCTAATCAGAAATCAGGATAGAAAGCTTTAGAAAAGTTCTCAGTGTCATCACTGTCAAAAATGTGGTCACCATTCTTTGAAATGTATTCATATTTCTTTTTCATCTATTATGTGGCCAACTTTTGTTAAGGTTCCATGCATGCTTTTAAAAAAACGTATATTTTATATTTGTGGAATTCAGGTTTCTCTATTTATAAGAGATTGTTGTTGTTGCTGGTTTTTAACTTTACATTGTCTGTATCCTCATAGACCTTTTTTTTCTACATGTTTTATCATCAGCTGAGAGATATTTTGACATGACCCTATATTTCCTTGTAATTTCTCATGATTTTCAAAAAACATTTATTTACGGTTTTAGGTGCACACAAATTCAAAATTGGTATATGTTCTCACTGGCCTCTTCCTTTATCTCATTATGTAATACCCCTTCTTTTCCTTTCTAGTGTTTTATATTTAAATTCAATACCAGAGTATAAATTTATTTCTCATGCTTGTCAGCAATAGATATGCACTTTCAAACAAAAGCCTCATGTCATTCTTTACATCTGGAAAATTCTCAATCATTCTTAAAATATTATTATTTCTACCATCCAATTTTGTCTCTCCTATTAAACATACTGTGGCAGTTCTAACCTGTTTTCTGTGTTTAAAATTTTTATTTCATTTAAAAATTTAAAAAACTCTTTCATTAAAAAAATTTACTGTATCCTACATTACTCATTTATTATTTTACAGCTTACTATTTTCCTCTGACTGACTTAAGATCAATTTAATTGTATGCATTTAATTTTGTTTTCATTTTAATAATTACATTTTTAAATTTCCTGGTTTTCTAAGGGAATTTTTTTTGTCCACTTCCTCTTGGTTCTTATATGTCTATTTTTTGTTCCACAATTTATCATTTTTAAAGCAATAAGTATTATTTTACACTTTTGGGTCATAACTTTCATATTTTAAAGACAGTTTCTAATTACTATTCCATTTTGACAGTGAATTTATTTTTCAACTGGTGATTTTGTTGGTCACTTTTCTTTTAATTTTTCTTCTGCCATTGGGAGTATTTTTGTAGGGAGCTTATGTTGAATTCAATATTCCCTCTGCTTCAAGTCCAATAATCAATTCCAAATTGTTCACTGAGGGCTCCTTTCCTTGCATAAATTTGGTAAAAGATTAATTTGGACCAAGTTCCGTCCAGATGGCTTTTCATGCTTTCTTCAGGTATATTTACCTGTGTAGAAGCTGAAGTTCCAATCAGCTGGGCAGCCGTGTTCAGGCTTTTTCCAGTTAACAGTGAGGTTCTTTGGCTACCCATGTAGAACAGTGAGTCTGCCTGTACTCCTGCACCGTGCTCATGGTTCTTGTTTTCCTCACTACCCCACAAGTAACTCTTCTTGCTTTTTATTTTTTATTGAAGTATAGTTGACTTACAATATTAGTTGCAGGTGTACAACATAGTGATTCAATATTTTTATAGATTATGCACTATACAAAATTATTACAATATTACTGGCTATATTCCCTGTGCTGCACATTACATCCCTGTGACTTATTTATTTTATAACTGTTAGTTTTTACCTTTTAATCCCCTTCATCTATTTTGCATCCTTCTGGAAACTGCTAGTTCTCTGTGTCGGTGAATCTGTTTCAGTTTTGTCATGCTTGCTCATTTGTTTTTCAGATTTCACATATAAGTGAAAACACAAAATATTTGTCTTTCTCGGACTTATTTCACTAAATGAAATAACTCTTCATGCTTTTGGATCAAAATGCTAGTGGATTGAAGCTTAATGTCAGAGTTCTCACCACTCTGGGTTTTTGTTCCTTTTCTGATTCAGAGAGTATTACTTTGTTTTTGAGTGCGGCTACATTTGGTATTTATTATTTATTTATTTTATTTTATAATTTCTGTACTGTGTTTGGAGTGGATGTGGAAGTTCAAAGCATAAATTCAAAGCACTATTTTACAAGAATAGTTTACCAAAAGTTTCACATAATTCTCTATACTACTGCCAATATTATATTTCTAACAATCAGATTCAACTTTATCTCTGCTCTGTTTAAACACTTCCACTCACTCTCTCATCTCAATATATGTCAGTCTCCTTTGGGCAGCATCTAAGTTCCCTGACATTCCCAAGCAAGACCTAATCTATTTGTCTAATCATCTACTATACCTCTCTGACTCCTTAGCCACAGAAAAACTACATTATCCAAGCAGGTCCACCTGCCAAAATCATACACATCTTTCAGTCCAAATATTTCATCCAAATAAAAAAACTTTGAAAGGTCACTGGAATTAAATAATGTCCATGCCTTTATTCAGCACTTTCTATACCCTGCATTTTATTAAAATCCACTATATTTCTTTCCATCATGGGATTATAATGTCCTTCATGTGAAAAGCCATAGCTTATTTATGTAAACATTTTATATAATCATTATAGGTCAATTGGCCAAATTATTGACGTTTGGAATCAGCTCTACCAATTTCTAATCCATATTCCAATTCAGTATTACAACATTCATCACTGGGGAACATTTACTATCCATATTTTGAGAAAGATTGATTTTTTGAGTAATTGAGACCTAGGAAGCACATGTAATCTCAGCAATGAAAACTCATACTTACACAAAACTTCTCATGTACCAGATTCTGTGTGAGCACTTAATATATGATAACTTCTTTCATCCATGCAACAACCCTATAAGGCAAGTACTATTAGTGTTCTCATTTTACAGATGAAGAAACAGTCATGGAAGCTGGTAATGCACAGAGAAGTGTTGTCTGAAGTTAAATAGCTAATAAGTTGCAGGCTGGGTCTTGCACAGAGGCAGTCTGTCTCCTGGGTCTATGCTCTTAGCCACCATATCTTACCAACTCTCAATATACATTTGTGACCTCTTAATGGACTAAACAAATGACTGGTGGAAAGATCACTTCACATGGCTTTCAGTAAACAAACCAAACCATTATGTGATGGATTCCTCGATTGATTGTATATTCCATGGAGAACTGCAGTTAATGATTTTATCCTGCCATGATAATTTCAACTCCATAGATGTGACATGAGCTCTCTTCTTTCTCTTATAAATGTTCGTGGTTGCATGACTTAAGATTAATTTTCTCAGCTACCTCCTTCTGTAGGAAAAAAAATACTTCAAACACAAGAGCTAACTTAACAATTTGGGTAGAGGGATATGGAAAATAAGTTAATAGTTCTCATTCCTCCATGCCGTATGCTTTTTTTTGTTTGTTTTTTTTTTAAATTTTATTTATTTATTTATGGCTGTGTTGGGTCTTCGTTTCTGTGCGAGGGCTTTCTCTAGTTGTGGCAAGTGGGGGCCACTCTTCATCGCGGTGCGCGGGCCTCTCACTATCGCGGCCTCTTTTGTTGCGGAGCACAGGCTCCAGACGCGCAGGCTCAGTAATTGTGGCTCGCGGGCCTAGTTGCTCCGTGGCGTGTGGGATCTTCTCAGACCAGGGCTCGAACCCGTGTCCCCTGCATTGGCAGGCAGATTCTCAACCACTGCACCACCAAGGAAGCCCCCTATGTTTAACCATATACAAATGATGAGAAAGGCTGTATTTTCTGGAGGATCACTTCACATGTTTTCAGACTGGAGAAGAGAGGGGAATCAGACATTAAATATATAAATGATTTAATAAGGTTTTTAATAATTTCTGTTACACATTTATATTTGGATAATATTTGTTTGGGCTTGTTGCCTGCAAGAATATATGCTTCTAGAAAGTGATCAATTCTTTCAATCCTAAAGGTATCCTGATGTATTTTAAGAGCCCTAGGTAAGTTTTTCTTTTCATATTTTAGTTTGACTTGTGAAAACATCATCATCTGTTGATCCATTGCTCAAGGGAGATAAAAATAATCCCCAGTTTCCTTCTACATTGAGTGGCTAGAAGAATGACATTTACTCTTGTCTTAATATTGATGGAAAGATTACCAAAGGAATGTCACAGATGAAGTGACCTTTTAGATAGACTGTACTATCAACCCATTCATTAATATTATGCAAAAATCAGACTTCTGAATGCAGTGCATCTTCTCACATCTATGAGATTAATGATTAGTCATGCTCTATTTGGTAGTTTTCATCATGGCTAAGCTTACCAGTCTTGTGGCAGAACAACTTTCTTCATAAACGTTAGCCAAATTATTACATAATAGATACTCACTTAAAATCTGGGAGCAAGACATACCCACTAATTATAGCAGAGTGAATTCATTCACTCAAAATTATGGTGACATTAGTTCTGTCTCTAAGTGTAAACCAACCTACTTGTTTGATTGATTTTCTTTTGACTGAAGGGAACTTATTGAATTGACCAAACATTTCAAACCAAATTGTCAATGATTCTTTGCTGTTGGAACAGTTGATGTTTCCCATGAAACACCCTTGTGCATTGCTTTGCTTTTGGGTAAGAGGAATTTAATTATAGTTTTGTCCTAAATTCTCTGTTCTTTTAAAAATAACTCCTCTTTCATTAGGGATATTATACCAAGTATGTTTTAAAGATCTGGCTTTAACTACTAAAAAGAATGATCTTTTCCAGTTACATTTAAGCAGAAGTAAAATATGTTTCTAGTACATTTTCTTTCTTAAAATTAAAATTTTCCCTGTATGACACATTCTTTCTAAGCTGAATTCTGAGTTCACTCTTTTCTCTCTCTGAAGAGCCAATGTTCTAGCCTCTTCATTTTCTTTTAAGATGTCATATGGCATCACCTTTAATCTCAACAGGGAAGTAGACATAGGGGCAAAACAAATACAAAATAAGGAAGCCCAAAGTTTGAGAAAACATCTAAGTTTTATTGTTTTTGGGCAATAGCATCTAATTTCTTTGCTAAATGGCACCAGAAAATGTTGATGGATTTTGGCCCTTTTACTGGGAAGGGGAGGGTCATTAAATCATCCAACCCCTCATTTTTGGTACCTCTCTCTGTTTAGCTCTTAGAGCTTGAACAATCAAATCTAGGCTGTTTAAAATTCCCTTTATTTAAAGTGAAGAGTTTAAAAATAAGAGATTTTCAGTTCAGTGGTTCTCACATCACTGTGACTAACCATCCAGAGATCAGAATAGGGAAGCTCTCCCATAGGACGTTTCTTCCCAACATCAATGAACATTTTATTAAATCAATCAATATATATGACCTGCTAACTGCAATCAAAATGTTCAGTAGTCTAATGTAGCAGATGAATAACATTGTATAATCAATTGATAATGATATCTAATAGGTCTGGAGAGAAGCATGAGCGAGGAGAGGGGGTGACTGGAAATCTTCCTGGAGCAGGTGTTACCTGAAGCATGCTTTGGAATTTACCAGCTAGAAAATGGGAGGAGGGTCAGTTTGTGCAGAAAGAAGAGGGATATAAACCAGCATGAGTTCTTTGATATGATGATAACTGAACAGTAGAACTGTTTGGTAGCTAATATATAAAATATATGAAATAACTGAAATAATATTACTAAGATGTTAGTACCATATTGAGGCTCATTGATAATCTGGTTTCCTAAAAGTATTCTGATGATATTGTGTTACTTTCTAAGCAAATATCTTGATTATACTTTCTATCCGTTGCTAGAAAGTGAAATGAGACCATAGCTAAATGGGGCCTCTGACTTCATCTCTAAAATTCAAGCTATGAATCACAGACATTCACAAGTAAGTCTAATATAAAGTCCATAATATTTTATGGTTATAGCAATGTCTGAAGCTCAGAGTTGCCTTTGATACCTTAGATTCTGGGTATGGTAACCAGAAACAAACCAGTCCTTAGTCACAGCAGAGTTAATAGGATATTGATTATCTTCATGAAAAGTGAAAGAAAAAAGAAAAGCAGTTTATTATGTAGTATTTCACTATGATAAACGTGTTTGGCCACCTTAGCGTCTTTGAACATAATGTTCTCTCAAGTCACAATGATAGTGCCTCCTGTTGTCAGAAAGTCTTTCTCCTTTCACGTTCTTTAGGATTCAGTTCAAAACTCGCCTATTCAGACCTTCCTCGGTGGTATGCCCCAGTCCTGTTCCTCATTGTCTTCACATCCCTGCACTTTCTTTACAGAACTTGTCATGATCTGCAATTACCTTGTTTGTTTATGTGCATCCTTATTCTGGAGTAGATGTCCCATAGATGCATGACCTATTCTCCTTTGTACATTAGTATATACCCAAGACACAGGCAGCAGTTCAATAAGGATTTGTGGAAGGATGTAAGGAAGGAAGAGGGAAAACAAAAAACAAAAAACAAAAAACTTGTTCAGAGTCGTAGGGAGATGAATGGTGACGGTAAATTTGTGATTCCTTTCCTTGCTTCCTCTCTCCCTCCCACCCTCCCTCTGTTCCTCCCTTCTTTCTTTCCTCCATTTATTCATTCATAGGTCAATGGGCCAGAATGCCTTTCACACTGTATTCAATACATAATAATATTGCCGCTGAAAATTGTGTGGAAATTAATTTTATATGCATTATTTGTAATTATTTTGGCAATTAACTTGCTCTGCAGCTTCACAGCTGCTCAGTCTCAATTTCTAGTTGATCCTTGGCTGGCAGCAGCTACTAACGCTGTAGCTATGATACATTATGTCTGTTTATTGGTCACAGTTAATATTGTAAATATTTTTAAATGCCCAGGAGAATTTGCCATTTAAACAAAAATTTGTGTGAAGTTCTTAATAATGTCATCTTTAGTTTATTTATTTTACATATCCTCACTTGCATTCATTGGTGATATTCAGCATGGAGCCTGAGAAATAGCAGTAGGAAGAGAAATGCTCTTCCCAATGTTAATTTTACAAATGGTTCCATTAACCACTCTGTTAGTGCTTTCTTATTTATATATAAGAGCTGGAAACATTTATTTGGCAGTGGCTGTTCTGTACCATCTAGGGCTCTACTAAACAAATCTATACAGAGAAATAGATAAAAATTATACTCTTCTGAGTGCCCATTATATTTGTGCGTATAACGTTCAGATTTCTGGATGAGTGTGGTGCCGTATGGTATGCACATTGTATTCATAAAGAAATTTTAAAGTATTTAGAGAAAGTTATCAGATACCCAGAAAAAATTAATTTTTAAACTTACCACACTATCATGTAAGCTATATGACTCTAAAAAAAAAAAAGAAAAGGAAATACAGTTAGCCCTCCATGTTTGCCAGGTTCTGCATCTTTGGATTCAAACACCATGAATGGAAAATATTTGGAAAAAACAATTCCAGAAAGTTCCAAAAAGCAAAACTTGAATTTGCCACAAACTGGCAACTATTCACAGAGTATTTACATTGTATTTCCAACTCTTTACATAGCAGTTACATTGTATCAGGTATTAAAAGTAATCTAGAGATGATTTAAAGTATACAGGTGGGGTGTGAAGGTTACATGAAAATACTAGTGCATTACATATAAGGGGCTTGAGCACCCATGGGTTCTGGTATCCTCAGGGGTCTTGGAAACAATCCCCCACAGATACCAGGGGGCAACTGTATACACAGGATAAAATTGTTTAGCAATAACTGTTTGTGAACTTTGGAAATGGAATGAATATATATAAATTCATATATTTACACATATATATGTGTTGAATATATACATATATATATTCTGTATATACTGTATTTTTTTTTTTAAAAAGCACCATTTGTTATAGCAGCTAAAGTGTAAATTTCTAGAAATGCATTATCTTTACATAATCCCTTTATTGGCTTCCAGAATTCTGATTTGCCAAAGAAACTTGAAATGGACTTATCTTTTTCTGTTATTACGTTATTGTCTTGGTTAAATAACTCTGATGTAAGGAATACGTAGTTTTATTCATCATAGCTATTTAGTTAAGGAAACCCCTATCAAAATTGTCATAAACTTTTTGATGCGAAGATGTGTCTGTATGTGAGTGTGCATTTATATTAGGTTGTCCAATGTCAAGTGTCAATTCCCCTTACTACATAAGTTGTCTAAAAGAATGAAGATGTTGATTCATATAACGTGGATATACATGCTAAAATAAGTTAGAGGTGTTTTTTTTTTTCCTCAAAATCATGTTTTTTGTCAAATTAAAAAAAAATTCCTTTAAAAGAAGGACGCACTGTGGGTAAAATAATTTCATTTTTAACTTAAGTGACTGACATTTTAAGACTGAATATATTCTCATGGTGTTTTTTGCTTGTTGTCACCTTGCTGGTGATCTGTTGCTGTTATCTAGAGACAATCATAATCAATATTTTCACAAACTGTGTTTTACATGGAGAGGTTTTGGATTTTCCAAGAGGGTGTAATCTGGAATCTAGATTCTGGACTAGAGTCTGGACTCAAGATCATAATGATATTTTCAGAAAACTTCCCCCTGAGCTTAAGCTAATGTGCATTATCTTTGATATTAAGTTTTATGAACTACTTGTTAGCAAAATCTCAGAAATAAACTAGAAATTATCACTTGGCGAGAGCACTTTGATGAAATTCAGGTACTAGAATGCAATGGCATTAAATGAATTATAAGTTAAACTAAGACACTGTAGTAATAATAAATATTTTGCTGATACAAATTTTGAATTATAAGGAATTTTAGCCAGGTAGATTTAAAGGATAATATTTAGTAACTGTGTTTCCAGAAAAGTAAAATGAATGGAAATTGTACAGTAAACAGACTGGAATATAATGATCCACTTAATAGACATACCACTATGTTAATTAATCCACCTTTAATAAAGGTGAAAATTTTGTAGCTTGGGGATATAAAAGAGATTGCTTAACTTTGTTCACTGATGACTTTCAATTGTCAACTTCCTAATTTTAAAATTAGTACAGAAGAGGTTATCTTCTGTAAAGAGATAGCTTACTAATACTTGTGTTTTGAAACACTTGACATTACTATTTCTAAATACAATGAATAAACTAGCTATCTGATTTATGAATTTGTCATTAAATTTTAGTTAATTTGTATCATCTTTTGGAGACCAGTTACTTCTGGGTCAGCTGATAAATTAATATTTTGAACTTGTATATTTGTTATAAAGCCTTAGATCTCTTGTGATTCCACAAGACTTCACAGAGGAGTAGCTGTCATCCATATGTGGTAGGTTTAAAAAATAGATTGAATAGTAAAACCCATAACTGTTGCTACTCCAGAAGAGAAGGATTGTTGCTAATACAACCTGGGGAAAAAATGTAGTCAATGTTTTATTTTTTCCCTAGATGATACTCAAATTAGAAGTTGCTTTCTTCTAACTAAATTATCAGGCTAGTCCAGGTAACCTCTCCCAGCTTTAAAGCATAGTTGAGAAAGAGGAAGAGGGAGAGAGAGAAAGAGGAGCGTGGAGGGAGAAGGAGAGGAAAGGGGAGTTATTTATATATGAACACACAAACACAGAGAAGAATTATACTTTTATGTTCTAGTATTTCACAGTTGCAAACAAAGGCAAATAAGTAGCAAGGATTAAAGTGCTTTTAAAATTATTGATCAAATTTTATACTTTGTCATTTTGAGTGAATGCAGATAGAGAAAAAACTGGCTACACTTAGTATAAAATACAAAATATATGAATACTGTTACCTTGTTTAAATTGACCTACATGGAATGCAGATGAATATCAGTGGCAAAACTCAAAATAATCAAAGTAGAGGATGTGAATGAGACCAGAATAGACATGATTCCTTCCCCAGATCTTCCAGATTCACCAATTCCTTAGTGGGGTGGAATTGGAACTAATATCAGGACAATATGCCTTTGGAGTTAATGCCACATGCATTAAGTACATGTTAGCAGTTTCATACATAATATGTGATTCAGCCCATAATGTAGGCCAATCTAAATTAATATTTACTCTTAACAAAGACCTAAATTGAAATAACTTTTAAAGAATTGTTCTTCTGAACATGGTGGACACGAGCAGAGAGCAAATTGTTAACAGGTCATGTCAGCAGCACTTCTTAGAAAAATAATACCTTTAAAAGCTGGATTTGTGTCTAGAAATCCACACATTAAGAGCACACCATGAGATACAACCTCAAATAGTCAACAAGTGGAAGCATTCTTTATAAGACATATAGAATATCATTAAGAAGCTGTCAGTAAAAAATTATTAAAAATAAGCATAACAAATAAGGCAGGTTATTTGAATTTGGACAAAATACTTGTGAAAATGTTTTGTGTTTGTATACATTCACCTTAATATATGACAGGAAAGTCTGTACTTTCAGTGTTGTGTTATAACCTTCAGGCGTTGCTTCATTCCCATGAAAATAATTTAAACATCCTAGTAGTTCAATAAATTTGCGACATCCTGTGGCCTCAAGGATCCATTAGCAGACGCATTTTTGAGTGTACCCTTTCCAGAAAAACCTTGCTTAGTAACTCAAACTTTAAATTTTTATTCAGTGGTGGTGCTGAACACTGTGATAAGTGCTATGGGTACAGAAAATCAAGGGCAGAATCCTTGTCCTGAAGTCATGTGGAGGTCAAGGGCAAAGGTAGGACGTAAATAAATCTGTAAAGTTCTAGAAAAGGGGAATCAATCTGTACTCTGGAGGGAAAAAGGAGGCAGCAGAGTGGCTGTGCCCCAGAGCGTCAGGGAAGAGCTAGTAAAAGAATAACCTTTGTGCGGGGCATTTACCGCATTGAAAAGCTGGGGTAAAACTTTCTCAGTTTCTATGCAAGAGGCAGAGGCATATAACAAAGGAGAGTCTGTGAAGGGAACTGTGAGTGTCCTACTGTGTAGTCTAGCGTGTGCGGGGCCAGAGGGCTGGCACTTCCAGCAAGAAGACAGCGTGTTAACAGTCAGCCGGCCTGGGTCTCTGCTATATCAGGATGGAGACTCTGGATTCCATTTGATAAATTAATTGATAGGATATAATTTTTACAGTTAAAACTTTTTTTCTACAACTAGAAAGTTAGTATTTATTTATTTTTAAAAATGTATTTATCTATTTATTTTTGGCTGCATTGGGTCTTCGTTGCTATGCGTGGGCTTCCTCTAGTTGCGGCCAGCGGGGGCCACTCTTCGTTGTGGTGGCTTCTCTTATTGCGGAGCATGGGCTCTAGGCATGTGGGCTTCAGTAGTTGTGGCACATGGGCTCAGTAGTTGTGGCTCGCGGGCTCTAGAGCACAGGCTCAGTAGTTGTGGTGCACGGGCTTAGTTGCTCCACGGCATGTGGGATCTTCCCGGACCAGGGCTCGAACCCGTGTCCCCTGCATTGGCAGGCAGATTCTTAACCACTGAGCCACCAGGGAAGCCCTGAAAATTAGTATTTATTAGTATGAGAAAATTTGGAGTGTATAGATGAGTAAAAAGAATTTGAAAATGTCACCAAATATCTGCCCATTCTATTAAACACGGATGTAGATACAGTAATGCTGGCCTCCCCCACCCCAAATGCCTCTGTCCTAATCCCCAGAACCTGCGATTATGTCACTTTATGAGGCAAAATAGACTTTGATGATGTGATTTAAATGAAGATTTTTATGACATGGGAGAATATCCTGGATTTCTTGGGCAGTCCCAATGTGATCTCAGGTGTCTTTATGAGAGTTAGAGACAGAGAAGGAGATGTGGCTATGGAAGCCAAGGGGTGTGTGTGTGTGTGAGAGAGAGAGAGATTTAAAGATGCTACACCACTGTCTTTGAAAATGGAGACAGGAACCCAGAATCAAAAAATGCAGGCAGCCTCTGGAAGCTGGAAAAGGCAAGGGAATGGATTGTCCCCTAGAGCCGGGGTCCCCAACGCCCCGGCCGTTAGGAGCCAGGTCGTATAGCAGGAGGCGAGCAGTGGGTGAGCAAGTGAAACTTCATCTGCCGCTCCCCATTTCTCACATTACAGCCTGAACCCTCCCCCCCATCCTGCCCCCCAATCTGAGGAAAAACTGTCTTCCACGAAACCAGTCCCTGGTGCCCAAAAGGTTGGGGACCGCTGCCCTAGAGCCTCCAGAAGAAAGGCAGTCCTTCAAACATCTTTATTTCAGGACTTCTGACCTCCAGAACTGTAAGATAATAAATTTGCATTGTTTTAAGCCACTACATTTCTGGTAATCTGTTACAACAGCAATAGGAAACGAATGCAGCAAGTAAGCTCCAAGAGGGCAGGAATTAAATCTCTCACACAGTGATGAATCCCTCTTAGGCCTGCCACACAGAACGTGCTGAAAGCTGATTTGGTGATGAATGAGAATTTCATCAAGAACACTAAAACTTACAGAAAGTAAACAAGAGCCTGTATGATTTTTTTAGAAACTGATTTAAACTGATGTCAAAGAAGGTTATTTTAAACAAGGGCATGATATGATTAGATTTGTGCTTTAGAACTGTTAACTCTTGTGGATGTGACCTAAATAAAAGAAGAGAACCCAGCTAAAAGCCATCCAAAAAGTTTAGGCACAAAGTCATAAGGTCTATACCAAGACAGAGGCTGATTGGAAGGACAGGAAGGGAGCAGGCACAGAGGTTGTGATTGAAGGCGTGTAATAGGCAAGAGGACTTGGTGATTGCGGATTAGCTGGACAGCAGATTCCAGCCTGATTTTTGTCATTAGCCTCCAAGTGTGACCTGTAAGAAGGCATTAAATGATTGGTAGCTCTATTGTTCTAGATTATTTTAGGGCAAAAAAATACAAGGATCTGTTGATAAAACATACTATGATTGACTCACAATTGGCTTATTTGAAGTGAAAACTAAGCTGCAGAATTGTGTTACATGGCTTTTCTTAGAGGCCGAGTACTTATTTATTGGTCACTATGTTAATATTTAAGCTTCTTTTGCTATTTACCTCTTTGTTATTTGAGGAAAATGACACTTTATGCTTTTTATTCTCTGCTGTGAAATGGCTTAGCTGCACTTAATAGTGAAGCTTATTCAAGAGCTCTGTTTTCTTTGTTTCAAATTGTGTTATATAAAACACAACAGCTGCAGGACAAGACCATAAATGAATGATATTACTCAGTTCACAGCCTTCAAATACTGTGACCATTAAAAACCCTGATGGGTAAATTGCCTGGTATCTCATTTTCAAGGTAGAGAAATGGAGGACAAAGGGAGTATGTGGCAGTGTCCTTTCAGCCTAGACAGAACTGCCACAACATCACGTAGAAATAAGTTAATTTTGTCTCTATTTTTTGTCAATGCTGACAAGGGGCAACTTTATTTTAAATTATTATTTAGTATATTCGAACCTCGCACATCAATACAAATTCTGCCCAACTAAAGAATAAGGATTACCCCACAAAGAAATTATTAAATACTTTTTTTCTTTATCAAATTAACAGATTTAAAAAAATATTTTACCTTGGGAAAAACCAAAAATTCAGATGGTTAATCAAATCTTTCATGATGTCTGTCTTACTTTCTTGATCCCAAACCTGCAAACATTGAGCTTGTATCTTCTCTGTGTTAAATTGGGCCAGATTCAAGAATAAAATGGAAGATTAAGAGAAGGTACTATCTGGAAAAGTACAGAATTTAGTGATAAATTTAGATATATACTCAGCTTGTTATGATTAAGTCAGGAGCCTAATCTAATTCTGATCAGGGAGGGATTCAAAGGGGAGTGGGTGGAGGAGGCTTTACAGCCTGGAAGCTCCAGGAAGATGGGATCTATGTATTATTCACACCTAAGCAATGTTAGAAACCTGAAAAGTTTTCCAGAATTTTCCTTCAATAAGGAAAGTGACTTTTAAGTCAGCCTTGAAAAATATACAGAACACTCCTAGTTAGACAAGAAAGAAAGGTGCTTGAGGTAAAAGTATAAGATACTTGCAAGGTGTGGGTTGTTAGAGACCTAAAATCTGTACTTGCAAGGCTTGGTAGAGATGATGCGGCTGGAAAAAGTTGAAGGGGGTTAACCCATGAATGGCTTTGTTTGACATGTGAAAAATGTAGGCTTTTTCTTCTTTGCACATTTAAAAGCCACTGGAGTATCTCTGAAAGATAAACTTTGAGATCAAGGAACACTGTTGTAAAGAGAGAATGTGAGATGGATTGGTAGGCAATTAAATAGACTGGTGGCAAGAAAACTAGTTTGTAAATCATTGCAATCAAGAGAACTGAAAGGCCTGGTAAGACAAAGACATTTATAAGTATGGAAGTATGCGTTTTGTGCTTTGCAAAATAATATTTGTGATTTTCTTAAATTATTGGGTGAATTTCATTGTAACTAAAGATACAGGAAAATCATTGGACACTGGACACATCTGAAAATTTTAGTAGAAAAATCCTTTTTGCAGATGCCCAATTATTTTTCAGAATTATCATAAAGAAAGTGAACTCTAACTTCAGAAATAGATTTCACTCGTGCTCAACAAGCAGAAATTCCCAGAAAGTTTACAATCAATCTGGGGGGAAAAATGCAATACAACAAATTCTAGCAGCTCATAGAGTAATGCCTCCATCTGCAATTAAGAGATTATCAGTTCACAAAGGAACAGAAGTGAGCATAAGAATTAAATCCTACCATTAAAACACATAAGCTGATGATAAGTATTAAACAGAATGTATATTGCATTCAGAAGTAAAATACGATTCTAAATTCTGGAAACATTACTTTTTCCTATTATTTCTCTATAACATAGGAAAGAGTGTTTTAATGGAAAATCTCTATTTCTAGCAATTTGTTTAAAAGAAGATAGACGTTTCAATGAAAGAAGAATATAATAATAACCAGCTCTGAATGCACAGACTTTTAATAAGAATGATCATTACTTGTTTTCTGTTATATTTTGGTACTAATTAATTTAATTGCATGCTTCCTTGGGGAAAAAAAAAGGAGAGACACAAAATGAGAGCTGAAACATTATATGTGAAACATATATCTTTGATTTGATCCTTCCTGTATTTGGCAGGGGATACATTAACGAGAAAGAAAGTTTTTCTTAATTGTGGTAACAAATATTTTGACTAATTTTAAATTGATCAATAAATACTTATTGAGCACCTACATGTGCCACTAACTCTTCTAGGCACCGGAGCTTTCCATGGAGGAAATCAGAAAGCAATGACTAAACAAACTACTGTATGTCAGTTGGTGATAACAACTATGAAGACAAATAAAGCAGGGTGAATGAGATTAAGAAAATTGGGAGAGTACTAAAATAGGCTAGGTGATCTGAGATGTCTTCTCTGATAAGGTAACATTTGAGCAGAGATCTGAACAAAAAATAACCAAGATATCTGGCAAAAGGACTTTCTACAAGTGTAGAACAAGTGTGTGCAGATCCTGTGTTTGTATTGTGCTTGGCCTGTCCATTGGTCTGTAGGGAAGCCAATGAGGTAGAACAGTGTGAACAAGACGGATGGTGGTAGTGGTTGACGCAGAACTTTGTACATTACTGTGAGTAAAATGCGATGACTTTGGAAGTTTTGAGCAGAGGACTGGGTTTCCATCTTAAAATAATTACTCTAGCATTTGTGGAACTAGACTCAGGGAATAGAAAAGGTTGGAAACAAGGAACCAGGAGGCTATTGCAGTGGTCCAGATAAGAAATGATGGTGGCTTAAGCTCAGATGGTAGCAGTAGGGTTTTTTTTTTTTTTTTAATGGTTAGGAATGTATCTTGAAAATTGAGCCTCTAAGATTGCCTGTGTGATTAATTCAGTATGAGGGGTAAAAAAAAAAAAGGAGGAACTCATAGTTTCCAGCATGAGCATCTGAAGAATGAAGCTGCTGTTTTCTGAGGAGACTGAGAGAGAAGCAAATCTGGGAGGCAGCAGTAGAGATGGGAGGAATCAAATTTGCTTTGCCTATTAGATGTCAAAATGGAGATGTCATCTAAGCAGACATATATGTGAGTTTGGATTTCAGGAGAGAGGCTGATGCTGGAGACAGAAACTTAGGAGGCCAAAGAAACAGAAGTTATTTATAAGCATGGGGTTTGATGAAATCATCTAAGGAATGAGTGCAGGTGGAGAGGTAAACGTTGTTGACTAAGCACTAGGAAACTATCAATCACTTACAGGTATCTTTGTCAATTGTTAATGCTTCAGAACAACTGGATATGAAAAGAAGGTCTTCTGAAAGATAAATTAGTTCAAAGTCTAGATTCTAAATGTTTCTTAAGATAAGTGGTGGGAATCCTACAAAGCCAAGGGGTGAGTGTAGAATCCCACCTCTGCCAGGCTGTGATGAAGCTTTCAAATTCCCTGCCAGGGTGGTGTCAGACAAAGTTGAGCAGACAGACCTTTATCCCTGCCAGGATGTAATGAGGTCCCACTCTGTTGTGTTGGTGGGGGCCATGGTGGGGGGGGAGTCTGGACTCCACCCCTTCCCCTCTAGGGGAGTGTCAAGAAAGCCTTGTGGAGAGTGGGGACTTTCACTCCCACCCAGTGGTAATAAGAATACCCCCAGTCTCCTGGTGTTAGTGAAAGCCTAATGGGGACCTAGAACCCACCAGAAGTAGTGAGGAATAACCACCCCGGTCCCCAGTGGCAACAGGTTAAGTGGGGAACCTGGACTTTTACCCACACCTATCAGTACCCAAGTGGTACTTTCCCCTGCAGGGATGGTATCAATGGAAGCCAAGGTAAACAGAAGGTTGAACTAGGATCTAGAGACTCTTAACATAATACCCAAGATACCTGGGTTTCAAATGAAAACCACTCCTCAAACCCCAAACCAGAAAGGTGTCAAAGGTAAGGGGGTGAGGGCGTGTGGATAATCAACAGATGCCAATACCGAGATGGCAAAGATGTTAGAATTATTTGATTAAGGTTTGAGAACAGCCATCATGAGAATGCTTGAACCAGCAATTACAAACCTGCTAGGGGCAGATGAAAAAAATAGCAAGTCTCCACAAAGAAACAGAAGATGTAAAGAAGGTCAGCTAAGAAATATAGGATGTAGTTTACAGTCAGCAGAGAAATTATTTTAAATGGAAAGAATATCATGAATAAAGTTATGGATGTGAGAATGTTCACAGTGTCTTTTCCACGTGGAGAAGTTTGGGGGTAAGAAAACAAGTGAGGCATCAGGAAAATCAAATCTGACTGCAGAAGGCAAAAAACAGTGAAACAAGCAATAAAAGGCATTCTTTAACTTAATTAATCGATGAGAACTTTCAGTGAAGATTAATACGTACAAGTCTTGGATTAGGGTCTGGAAGTACAAAGGGGTTTAAACTATGCTTCTGCCTTTAAGAAAATTAAAATCTAGATAATGAGATAGGACACACATACAAACACAGTTAAAGAAAACAAAGTCTTCTTGATGAATAGATAGAACAGTATAGCATTAGAGAATCAGTAGATAAGCAGTATACTATCATTTAACTCACTGCGTTTAAACTCAGGTCCTCTGATACATTTTTAGATATAGCATATTTTGGGTTTTAATTTAAGTAATAATCTATAAAATAATGTAAACATACTGTATGCCATCTGGATGCTAACCTCCTATCTACAGACTGAAAGATTATTTCATTTGTGTGTGTTATCATTCATTGCATGGCAATCAGGTAACACTGCTTTATTTTAGTGAACTAATGAGAAAAGAATCCAGGTGGACTTAAGAGGTAAATGATGCATTTGAAACTACTGAAGGTAAATGACAACGCAGCACATAGAAGGCATGAATGTTTTGGAATATTTTGAATGTAGAAAAGTTTTGGGAGGATTACATCACCTCACATTACAGGGCATTATTTATAGTCCTGCCATAATACTGTGTTCCACAAGATGATGTAATCCACCCAACACTTTTCTTAGGCTTGCCAGTTTGCAAAATGTAGCAATTATTCCAATATTCACAGAGTGGGTGGAATTTATTTTCATTCATTGTAATCATTTGAATTATAGTAGCTCCATGATTTTGTTAGTATTCGTTGACAATTTATTTGATTTCATAGTTACATAGGCTCTGTAAGAAGAAGGTACTTATACGTAGGCTAAAGATAGTACTTATTTATATTATACTCTAATGAAAATCACTTAGGTCAACATTGGTGATCTATAGGGTATGCTTGATTTTAAAATGGATCCATGCATTCTTGAAGAAGGAGAAAGAGCGATTTAAGTTGTTCAGCAGAAGACTTACCTGATGCCATCAGGGAGTTTATAGTAGATGGATTGCAGCTGGGAGAGGGTGGACCAGGCAGGCATGTCAGATCATCAGAGCAGCCAGGGCTCCGGCGATGAGAATATGAATTTTGAGCAGCAGAGAGAAGACAGTGGAAAAGGCATAGAAGGAATCCCACTGGCCAGCTTTGGGAATTGGTAAGTAACAGAAATGAAGGAGTGGTTGGGGGGAAATGAGGGAAAGATTTTGTTTGTTTTATAAATATACGATAAATCAAGAGGAACAATAAAACATCATCCTTCCACCCAGAGAAACTAAGTGAAATTAGTATTGTGCATAGAAAATGGTTCAAAGATAGGATTGAGTTAAGTAAGAACAAAAATTTGCAAAGGAGCACAGTATAGAGTAGAGGACAAAATGACATGAAATCCAAACAATATATAACAGCCACCAGAGTAAAGTGAATTAACCCTCAAAAATTAGGCTCATAAAGTGTGGAGTAAAGTAGATGAAAATTATAAATTTTCTTAAAGCAAAGCAATTTATCCTGATGGACTCCTAGGTAGGTTTTAAAATCTACAGGGTATCAATAATCAGTAAAAATTACAAATCTTCAATTCATTTTTAATTTGCATTTAGATAAATCATTATATTTATACTTTTAATTCTACATGGGAGAAAATTGCAATTATGTTAGATAACAGAAGAGAAATAGCACTACATTATTTCTATTTGGCTAATGCACTGTGTTAACATTCATCCACATGGACGGGAGGTTTTTTACATATTCTCTAGGGAGATGAATGACCTGGGTTTATAAATTGTGGACCCCAAATTGTGGCTGTTTCTATACATACCATTTAAGAATATATCCAGTCAGAGTCAATGATTTTGAGCAAAAAGACACAGACGACTATGATTGCATAAAGTTCTGTCCTATGGTGATATAAGTCACAATAGTGTTTACCTCTGGGGTTGGTATTGACTGGCTACATAGTGTGGACAACGTTCTCTCTTGTGACCTGGGGGTGGTTACACACAGGCATATGCGTACAATTTCATTGAGATGTACACTTAAGACTAGTGCACTTTATGTATGCTACCGTGTGTCTATTTTACCTCCCTAGAAAATGAAAAAGGAAAAAGAATAAGCAGTTAATCTGTATGTCAGTGTAGCCAACAGAGACAGCAGGAATCCGGTTTCATTCTTTTCTAAGGAGAAATACCAGTGATTGAGACCTGGCATGAAGATATCCTTACACCTCCTTTTGGAAATTTTGCTGCAACGTCCAATGCAAATACCAAAAGAAAGTGAAAGGAGCTACTTTTCCAACCATTCAGGAAGGAAGACCTTTCTGGTTTTACATTATGAACAAAAAAACTAACGTTTCACCATCCCTCCCAAATTCCATGCAGCTGACTGACTCTCTGCCTGGTGCTGAGCACTTTGTCTCAATTCTTAGCAAATGCACACGTGCACCATTTCCACAATAGATACCCTCACACCAGAGCGGGCTGGTGAACTGCATTATTCACACACTTTTGGGGGGATACTGAGCTCTTCTTCTGCATAGCAGAGAGCATAGCAACTAGAGGCATTGCAGTGGTTCTGAGTCAAGGGGTTTGGAGAAAATGGAGCCCAAGTAAGGTTTAAAACTGAATAATCATACCCTTATCAATGCCCTAAAGAATGTATAAAGAAATTAAACTAGTCAATTGAATTAATTGCAGGAGGCAACCTTCTGGCAAAAGCAAATGGATTCCACTAATTTGTGCCCTCTCTCTGTTTTTACTTAAGATGGAAATTTTGATTAAAAATATCCGTTTCTCGTATTCCGACCTGGATGGGTAAAAGAAGATCTGAATAATATGTCTCATTCAGAGTTTGATAATAGATAATTGCTTGAGATATTAAGTCCCTGCTATATCTTATTTAAAAGAACATATGACTTTGATAGGTTTTATTTTGGTTAATCTCTGAAATACTGCTGACTTTTAACAGTCTTTGCCCCAACAGAAAATAAAGAACTCACGAAGAATATTGTTGATGGATACTATATCATATTAAGGTGTATCTATAAGACGGTTATTAGTATTTCGCTTCACTCTGGAAGAAATCAATTCAGAAATACAAGAACCCGTTTTGGACTTTATATTTTGCCCAGACCGTTACTGTTTAGTTTTTGTGAAAGATCTACATGTAGTTGTGGTATTGTGTGAATGGGGTTAGGTTGAGAATGGTGTGTCAGAACTCATAATTTGGGTTTTTAATTTTTTTTTGTTTTTAAATTTTTATTTTATTGTATAGTTGATTAACAATGTTGTGTTAGTTTCAGGTGTACAGCAAAGTGAATCAGTTATACATATACACGTATCTATTCATTTTCAAATTCTTTTCCCATTTAGGTTATTACAGAATATTGAGCAGAGTTCCCTATGCTATACCATAGGTCATTGTTGGTTATCTATTTTAAATATAGTGGTGTGTATATGTCAATCCCAAACTTCCAATTTTTCCCCCCCGACCTTTCCCTTTTGGTAACCATAAGTTTATTTTCTAAGTCTGTGAGTCTGTTTCTGTTTTGTAAGTAAGTTCATTTGTATATATTTTTTTAGATTCCACATAGCGATATCATATAATATTTGGTACAAATATCGTATAATTGGGGTTCTTAATTTTATCCAAAGAAAAGGAAAAATTAGAGGTAAAGAAATTTAGCATTGATGCAGGTAGATTCATAAATGGTGGAAATGAAAAGGACTTAGAGATCCTCTGTATCAGGGGGCAGCAAACTCTGGCCTGCAGGCCAAATCAAGCCTGCCACCTAATTTGTATGGCGCAGGAGCTAAGAGTGAATTTTATACATGAAGATATGCAATCGATTTGATGATAGGGAACATTACCGTTGCACTCCAACTCAGCAAAAGAGTATCCTTTCTCAAAAGGATTCTATTTTTTTTCATTAGTAGACATATACAACACAAAATTGCTCTTAATTACTACTATTACTGTTTTAAATTATGTCAAGAAAAATTGTTTTTTTCTCTTTTTATATAAATATCTGCATAATATCCTTGATTTTGCTTCCCACACAGCCTAAAATATTACTATCCGGTCCTGTAGAGAAAATGTTTGCTGAGCCCTGACCTACAGTAGTGGTTCTCAGACTTTATTATGAATCAGAATCACCTGAGGTGCTTGTAAAATCACAGCTATCTTGGTCACATCCCCAGAGTACTGACTCAGCAGGCCTGGTATGGGACCCAAGAATGTGCATTTCTAACAAGTTCCCAGGTGGTGCTGATGCTGCAACCCCTGGCATCACATGTTTGTTTGAAAACAACTGATCTAGATCAGTCCCTAAATTGGAGGAAACTGAGGCCCAATAAATTAAATCACCAGTCTAGGCTGAACTATTTGGCAAATATAGAATTTGGTCTCAGGTTTAGAGTTCTTTTCAGCAGAACCAGACTTTTCCAGGCCTAATGAATTGCATACAGATTAATGAATTAAGAGAGAAAAGTCAAACAAATCTATTTTTCTGTGGAGTGATGTCTCAAGGGTGCAAACCCTATTGTTTTGCAGGCCTAATGACTTTTGAAAGCTGTTTGCAAGGCTACATTAAGCAGTCATTAGAAATTTGTATGGAGACACAAAAGACCCCGAATAGCCAAAGCAGTCTTGAGGGAAAAAAATGGAGCTGGAGGATTCAGACTCCCTGACTTCAGACTATACTACAAAGCTACAGTAATCAAGACAATATGGTACTGGCACAAAAACAGAAACATATATCAATGGAACAGCATAGAAAGCCCAGAGATAAACCCATGCACCTATGGTCACCTACTCTATGACAAAGGAGGCAAGGATATACAATGGAGAAAAGACAGCCTCTTCAATAAGTGGTGCTGGGAAAACTGGACAACTACAAGTGAAAGAATGAAATTAGAACACTCCCTAACACCATACACAAAAATAAACTCAAAATGGATCAGAGACCTAAATGTCAAGACCGGACACTATAAAACTCTTAGAGGAAAACATAGGAAGAACACTCTTTGACATAAATCACAGCAAGATCTTTTTTGACCTACGACCTACCTCCTAGAATAAGGGAAATAAAAATAAACAAATGGGACCTAATGAAACATAAAAGCTTTTGCACAGCAAAGGAAACCATAAACAAGATGAAAAGACAACCCTCATTTGCAAATGAATCAACAAAGGATTAATCTCCAAAATATATAAACAGCTCATGTAGCTCAATATTAAGAAAACAAACAACCCAATCCAAAAATGGGCAGAAGACCTAAATAGACATTTCTGCAAAGAAGACATACAGATGGCCAAGAAGCACTTGAAAAGCTGCTCAACATCACGAATTGTTAGAGAAATGCAAATCAAAACTACAATGAGGTATTGCCTCACACTGGTTAGAATGGGCATCATCAGAAAATCTACAAATAACAAATACTGGGGAGGCTGTGGAGAAAAGGGAACCCTCGTGCACTGTTGGTGGGAATGTAAATTGATACAGCCACTATGGAGAACAGTATGGAGGTTCCTTTAAAAATAGAATTACCATATGACCCAGCAATCCCACTACTGGGCATATACCCAGAGAAAACCATAATTCAAAGACACATGCACCCCAATGTTTATTGCAGCACTATTTACAATAGCCAGGACATGGAAACAACCTAAATGCCCATCAACAGATGAATGGATAAAGAAGATGTGGTACATATATACAGTGGAATATTACTCAGCCATAAAAAGGACCAAAATTGGGTCATTTGCAGAGACATGGATGGATCTAGAGACTGTCATACAGAGTGAAGTAAGTCAGAAAGAGAAAACTAAATATCGTATTTTAACACATATACGTGGAACCTAGAAAAATGGTACAGATGAACCGGTTTGCAGGGCAGAAATAGTGACAGAGATGTAGAGAACAAACGTATGGACACCAAGGGGGAAAGCGGCAGGGGGGTGTGGGGGGGTGATGAATTGGGCGATTGGGATTGACATGTATACACTGATGTGTATAAAATTGATGACTAATAAGAACCTGCTGTATAAAATAATAAAATAAAATTCAAAAATTCAAAAAAAAAAAAAAAGCAGTCATTAGATCTATTCTTAAATTCATTAGCCTGTAAGCAACATGTGTCTGGCCCAGAATCAATAAGAAGACCATGGGGAAAATACCTATGCATTGAGTTTTATATGGCAGCTTATTAATCTAATGAGACTGTTCCACACTGATGTCAACAAAATCACCAACCTGCCCATTGCTTCTCATTCTCATAGTGTCCTTTCTTATCCCCCAAATAAACCCTATAAAGAAGTCTGAAAAAGAAAATCTCTAAAAAAATCTAAGGAAAGAGCTTGGTAATTTTGTCAGCATTACAGAGTGATTTTTGCAATTAAATTCCACAGAGTGTGTGGCCTTGGTCATGACATGTTAAACTCAAATTTGCTATAACTTTTGCTTGGAAATGGGAGAGTGAAATTACTTCATCCATTATAATGATATAAATTTAAGTAAGTCTTGAATCCTTTCCACATAAAATTGAACAATTTATTTCCATTGTGATTTTTGGCTTATTAATTGTTATAGATAAAGGGAAAATCATTATTCAATATTATTGAAAAAGAGAAAAGAAATAGGATCAATATAATGAGTTTAATAATCCTGAAAATAAATACAAACAAACACAGGTGATATCAACCCATCTCATGGCCAAATGGTTGCAATGGTCAAAGAATGGCCACTCTATGTTCAGAGCAGTTATCACTCATAATGTTCTGCCCACGGTAATTATAATCCCATAATTTCTCCATACACTATTTGCCAGATAAGGTTCTAAGCACTTAGATTTTTTTCAAATCTTTACAACAATTCCAACAAGTAAGTACAATTAGCATTTGTACTGTTTCCACAAGGGATGGAAAAAATAAGAAACTAGGCTAATATTACTGTAAAGTAGTGGTTCCCAATCGGGGAAGGATTGGCGTTGTGTCCTCCAGGGGACATTTGTCAATGTCCAAGATGAGGTATTTTGGGTGTCACAACTGTAGGAAGGGGAGTACCAGTAGGATCTAGTGGGTAGAGGCCGGGATAATGCTAAACATCCTCTAATACAGAGGACAGCACCCGCAACAAATAATGATTTGTTCCAAAGTGTAGCTAGTGTTGAGATTGAGAAACTCTGCTCTAGAACCTTTGCCTTTAACTTGTACAATATACAGTTTAGAAGGACCAAGACTCCTCTGCTGCCTGAAAGTGACTTGATATATAAATTTGGCAGCTGCTAGGTAACTCCTCAGTATCTCTTAGGCAGAGAAGCTTTCTTGTATTTGTTAGACTGGCATAATACTAGGTTTCTTTGTTTTCTATAATGTTCCAGATTTCATAACTGGAGAAACTAAGGACAAAATACTAAGGCTTTATGAGTTTGGAAGGTAAGCTTCTATCTTTCCTTCTGGTTCATTTTATTAAAAAATAATGAGGTTGAGGATGACCAAAGATTTTAGCCAAGACTTTTTTCCCACCAGATTTTGAAACTTTTAACTGGTAGTGTATCTATTCAGTAGTAGTATGGAGTGTATTGCTTATGCTAAGACCGTATCCATTTATTTTCCTTTTTGTACACTTATCTGGCAAACTAAACTTTTTTTAAACCCTTTTTACACATTTCTCCCACCCTCCACCTCTCCCTTCTGGTAACCACCAATCCGTTTTCTGCATCTATGAGCTTATTTTTTTTAGATTATATATGAGAGAGATAATATGGTATGTGTCTTTCTCTGATTTATTTCACTGAGCATAATGACCTCAAGGTCCATTCATTTTGTTAGAAATGGCAAGATTTCATTCTTTTTTTTTTTTGTGGCTGAGTCTTTACTACTAAATATATCTTTTTTAGTTAGTGTTTTCATTTTCTTTGGATAAATATCCAGAAGTATAATTGCTGGATGATAAGGTATTATCTTTTTAATTTTTTGAGGAAGTTCCATACCGCTTTCCACAGTGGCTGCATCAATTTATATTGCCACCAACATTGCAAGAAGCTTCCCTTTTTACCACATCCTCACCAATACTTGCTATTTCTTGTCTTTTTGATAATACCCATTCTAACCGGTGTGAGGTGATATCTCATTGTGGTTTTGATGTGCATTTCCCTGATGATTAATGATGTTCAGCCATCTGTGTATCTTCTTTGGAAGAATGTGTATTCAGATCTTATGCCCATTTATTAAATCAGTTTTTTTTTTGTGGCTATTGAGTTGTATGAGTTCTTTATATATTTTGGTTATTAGCCCCTCATCAGATTCATGATTTGTAAATATTTACTCCCATTCAGTAGGTTGCCTTTTCATTTTGTTGATGGTTTCCTTTGATGTGCAAAGCTTTTTAGTATGATGTAGTCCCACTTACTTAATTTTTAATCTCAGGCCAATATCCCTGATGAACATATATGCAAACATCCTCAACAGAATATTAGCATTCCATCCAAAAGCAGCAGAATACACATTCTTCTCAAGTGCACATGCTGGGCCACAAAGTCTCAGTAAATTTAAGAAAATTGAAATCATATCAAGCATATTTTTCAACCACAATACTAAGATTAGAAATCAACTACAAGAAAAAAAAAACCTGTAAAACACACAAACACATGGAGGCTAAACCATATGTTACTAAATAACCAATGGATCACTGAAGAAATCTAAGAGGAAATCAAAAAACACCTAGAAACAAATGAAAATGAAAGCATGATGATCCAAAACCTATGGGACACACCAAAAGTAGTTCTAAGAAGGAATTTCACAGCAATACAATCTTACCTCAGGAAACAAGAAGAATCTCAAATAAACAACCTACATTGCACCTAAAACAACTAGAGAAAGAACAAACAAAACCCCAAGTTATCAGAAGGAAAGAAATCATAAATGAAATAGAAAAACAATAGAAAAAAATCAATGAAACTAAAATCTGGTTCTTTGAAAAGATAAACAAAATTGACAAAACTTTAGCCAGACTCATCAAGAAAAAAAGGGAGAGGGCTCAAATCAATAAAATCAGAAATGAAAAAGGAGAAGTCACAACAGACACCACAGAAATACGAAGCATCATGAGAGACTACTACAAGCAAATATATGCCAATAAAATGGGCAACCTGGAAGAAATGGACAAATTCTTAGAAAGATACAACCTCCCAAGAATGAACCTGGAAGAAATAGAAAATATGAACAGACCAATCACAAGTAATGAAATTGAAACTGTGATTAAAAATCTTCCAACAAACAAAAGTCCGGGACCAGATGGCTTCACAGGTGAATTCTATCAAACATTTAGAGAAGAGCTAACACCCATCCTTCTCAAACTCTTCCAAAAAATTGCAGAGGAAGGAACACTCCCAAACTCATTCTGTGAGGCCACCATCACCCCGATACCAAACCAGACAAAGATACCACAACAAAATAAGAAAATTGCAGGCCAATATCACTGATGAACATAGACCAAAAATCCTCAACAAAATACTAGCACACTGAATCCAACAACACATTAAAAAGATCATACACCATGATCTAATGGGATCAAGTGGGATTTATCCCAGGCATGCGAGGATTTTTCAATATCTGCAAATCAATCAGTGTGATACACCACATCAACAAATTGAAGAATAAAAACCATATGATCATCTCAATAGATGCAGAAAAAAGCTTTTGACAAAATTCAACACCCATTTATCATAAAAACTCTCCAGAAAGTTGGCATAGAGGGAACATACCTTAATGTAATAAAGGCCATATATGACAAATCTACAGCTAACATCATACTCACTCAACAGTGAAAAGCTAAAAGAATTTCCTCTAAAATCAGGAACAAGACAAGGATGTCTACTCTCACCACTTTTATTCAACATAGATTTAGAAGTCCTAGCCATGGCAATCAGAGAAGAAAAAGGGATCCAAATTGGAAAAGAAAAAGTAAAACTATCACTGTTTGCAGATGACATGATACTACACATAGAAAAGCTTAAAGATGCTATCAGAAAACTACTAGAGCTCTTCAATGAATTTGGTAAAGTTGCATGATACAAAACTAATACACAGAAATCTGTTGCATTTCTATACACTAACAATCAATGATCAGAAAGAGAAATTAAAGAAACAATCCCATTTACCATCACATCAAAAAAAAAAAAAACAAAAAAAAACTAGGAATAAACCTAGCCAAGGAGACAAAAGTCCTGTACTCTGAAAACCATAAGATGCAGATGAAAGAAAGCGAAGATGGCACAAACAGATGGAAAGATATACCATGTTCTTGGATTGGAAGAATCAATATTCTCAAAATGACTATACTACCCAAGGCAATCTACAGATTCAAGGCAATCACTATCAAATTACCAGTAGCATTTTTCACAGATGTAGAGCAAATAATTTTAAATTTTGTATGAAAACACAAAAGACCCTGAAAAGGCAAAACAATCTTGAGAAAGAACAGAGCTGCAGGAATCATGCTCCCTGACTTCACACTATACTACAAAGGTGCAGTCATCAAAGCAGTATGGTACTGGCACAAAAACAGAAATATAGATCAATGGAACAGGATAGAAAGGCCAGAAATAAACCCACACACTTATGGTCAATTAATCCACAACAAAGGAAGCAAGACTATACAGTGGAAGAAAGACAGTCTCTTCAATAAATGGTACTGGGAGAAATGGACAGCTATATGTAAAAAAATGAAATTAGAACATTCTCTAACACCATACACAAAAATAAACTCAAAATGGATTAAAAGACCTAAATGTAAGACCAGACACTATAAAACTCTTAGAGGAAAACATAGGAAGAACACTCTTTGACATAAATCACAGCAATATCTTTTTTGATGTGTCTCCTAGAGTAATGGAAATAAAAACAAAATAACAAATGTAACCTAATTAAACTCAAAACATTTTATGCAGCAGAGGAAATGACAAACAAAACTAAAAGGCAACCCACAGAATGGGAGAAAATATTTGCAAATGATGTGACCCACAAGGTATTAATCTCCAAATTTTACAGACAAACAGCTCATGTAGCTCAATATCAAAAACAACAAGCAACCCAATCAAAAAATGGGCAGAAGACCTAAATAGACATTTCTCCAAAGAAGATATACAGATGGCCAAGAAGCACATGAAAAGATGCTTAACTTTGTTAATTATTAAAGAAAGGAAAATCAAAACTACAATGAGATATCACCTCATACCAGTCAGAATGGCCATCATCAACAAGTCTACAAATAATAAACGCTGGAGAGGGTGTGGAGAAAAGGGAGCCCTCTTACACTGTTGTTGGGAGTGTAAATTGGTACAGTCACTATGGAAAACAGTATGGAGGTTCCTTAAAAATCTAAAAATAGAGCTACCATATGATCCAGCAATCCCACTCATACCAGAGGAAAACATGGTTCGAAAGGATACATGCACCCCAATGTTCATTGCAGTGCTGTTTATAATAGCCAAGACATGGAAGCAACCTAAATGTCCATTGACAGAGGAATGGATAAACAAGATGTGGTACATATATACAATGGAATATTACTCAGCCATTAAGAAGAATGAAATAATGCCATTTGCAGCAACATGGATGGACCTGGAGATTATCATACTAAGTGAAGTAAGTCAGACGGAAAAAGATAAGTATCATATGATATCACTTATATGTGGAATCAAAAAAAATATACAATTGAACTTATTTATAAATTAGAAACAGACTCACAGACTTAGAGAATGAACTTGTGGTTACCAGGGGGTCAGGGTGGGGGGGGGGGAGGAATAGACTGGGAGTTTGGGAATGACATGTACATACTGCTATATTTAAAATAGATAACCAACAAGGACCTACTGTATAGCACAGGGAACTCTGCTCAATATTCTGTAATAACCTAAATGGGAAAATAATTTGAAAAAGAATAGATACATGTATATGTATAACTGAATCACTTTGCTGTACACCTGAAACTAACACAACATTGTTTATCAACTATACTCCAATATAAAATAAAAATTAAAAAAAAGAATAAAATCATATGATCTCAATACCTATAGAAAATGCATTTGAAAAAATTTAACACCCATTTATGGTAAAAAGTCTCAACAAACTAAGTATAGAGGGAACATATTGCAACATAATAAATGTTGTATATGACAAGCCCAAAGCTAACGAAACTTTTCCTCTAAGATCAGGAACAAGACAAGGATACCTACTGTCACCACTTTTATTCAACATAGTATTCAAAGTCCTAGCCAGAGCATTTAGGGAAGAAAAAGAAATAAAAGGCATACAAATTGGAAAGGAAGAAGTAAAATTGTCAGTATATGCAGATGACATATTATGTATAGAAAACCCTAAAGACTCCATCAAATAACTGTTAGAATTACTAAACAAATTCAGTAAAGTTGCAGGATACAAAATCAATGCACAAAAATCTGTTGAGTTTTTACACACTAATAACAAACTATCAGAAAGGAAAATAAAGAAAACAATTCCATTTACAGTTGCATCATAAAGAGTAAAATACCTAGGAATAAATTTAAGCAGGGAGGTGAAAAATCTATTAAAGCCTATAAGACATTAATGAAAGAAATAGAAAAATATACAAATGAATGGAAATATATTCCATGCCCATGAATTGAATCAACATTGTTAAAATTGATTACATAATACACAAAGAAGTCTACAGGTTCAATGCAATCTCTATAAACATGCCAATTTTTCAAAGCAATTGAACAAATAATCCTAAAATTTTTGTGGAACCACAAAAAACCCCAAATAGCCAAACCAATCTTGAGAAAGAAGAACAAAGCTGGAGGTATCACACTCCCTGATTTCAAACTATACTACAAAACTATAGTAATTAATACAGTATGGTACTAGTATTTAAATAGACACATAGATGAATAGAATAGAACAGAGAGCCCAGAAATGAATCCATACATATGTGGTCAGTTAATTTACAACAAAGAAGCCAAGAATATACAATGGGAGAAGGAGCATCTCTTCAATAAATGATTTTGGGAAAGCTAGGCAGTCACATGCCAAAGAATAAAATTCGACCACTACATTACACCACTTATTTTTAAGTTATCTTATCTTAAAAATAACCCAAAATGGATTAAAGGCTTGAATGTAACACCTGAAACCATAAAACTAAAAGAAAACATAGGTGGTAAGCTCCTTGACATAGGCATTGGCAATGGTTTTTGAATCTGGCAACAAAAGCAAAAATAAATAAGTGAGACTGTAGGTTCCTCTTCAAATGTTTCCACACATTGACACAGTCATGAAACAGTATGCTTTCTCTAGCCCAGTCTTTGGAAAGTGTTCACTCACAGTAGCAGAAAAATGTTCATATCTTAGGTTGTACTTCTAATGAAAGATGAATTTTATTATGGCATAGCAAAAGGTTTCTAAGTATCAATTTTTCATAAACAGTACATTTTGTGCTTCATTATACCTTAGAAGAGCTGCTTCCAACTATAAGCATGTCTATTTTAAGCAACTGGTGAAAATAGAAATCCTAGAACAATGTAAGTAATAAGTATTTTCCTCATTCTTTTTTGTTTCTATAGAAATGCTTTTAGTGTGGGAGTGTTGTAGACATAGCATTTTTAAAGGTCACAAAACATACATATCATACTTGGTTATAAACAAGAGAGATACTGGGTTACCTAATGGTTCAGATCTCTGAGAGGGAAAATGCAATAACATGACACTATACAGACCTAAAGCCTTTCCATTGTTTTGGAGTTTGTGCTTAGTTCAGAATCAACTGAATTTAAGAATTAGTCCTCTTTGGGACTAAGGGTCATGTGAGCCTGAGCGATTGCCGTAAGTATAGAAAATCATTTAAATACTAGGAGTGGTACATTGATTCAAGAGAGCTCTAAGGAAGTACAGATACTAAAGAATTAATAAAGACAATCTCCTTTCATGCAACTAGAAGATGGTAGTTGTACAGCTGTACCTGGTCTTTTAATTCCTCTTAAGACTTATTGTCCTCTCATTTTCTGCATTATCTGCCCTGCTTTTCACTTCATTTCTTTTTCTTTTCCTCTTCTGGCGTTACCTTTTCTCCTCTGTAATATTGTTTCAAGGAGGTTTAACTCAAGAAAGGAAAACTGAAAATGATAGAATTCACTAATATATAATCACCTTGACATAAATACCCTTAAGAAGGACAAGGCAAAAGAAAATGCATTTGTCTAGAGAATATCGTCACAAGTTGGAGATATAACCAGTTTTCTCATAGTTTACAAAATGATTGAGAGGAAGCATCTTCTTCCTAGAGTCCTAGGAATCAGCATTAATATGTCTCTTCTTTTTATTACTTTTCACATTGTGTAGAAAAGAAAACTTTAAAACTTTTCTAACTATTATTTGGAAATTGAAGAGATCATTATGGAGACACTCGTTCAAATGCTCCGGTGAGATTATTCTGGTTCAGCCTACCTTTTGTGTCTGTGGATAGAAGTGAAAAAGTATTCAGTCCAACTTCAATACTTGTGGCAATTATAAAGCTGCAGAGCTTAGTGAACCAGACTCTAGCTGGGAGAGAAATAGTCTGGCTCAGGGACTTCTACTATAAAGCTCCCATGGATTTTATTTTTTAATATGTAAATTTATTTATTTATTTTTGGCTGCGTTGGGTCTTCGTTGCTGCGCGCCGGCTTCCTCTAGTTGCAGCAAGCGGGGGCTACTCTTCTTTGCGGTGCGTGGGTTTCTCATTGCGGTGGATTCTCTTGTTTCAGAGCACGAGCTCTAGGCACGCGGGCTTCAGTAGTTGTGGCACATGGGCTCAGTAGCTGTGGCACATGGGCTCAGTAGCTGTGGCTCAGGGGCTCTAGAGCGCAAGCTCAGTAGTTGTTGCGCATGAGCTTAACTTGTTCCGCGGCATGTGGGATCTTCCTGGACCAAGGATCGAAGCCATGTCCCCTGCACTGGCAGGCGGATTCTTAACCACTGCACCACCAGGGAAGTCCCACTCCCATGGATTTTAATGCACAGAGAATCTGGCCCTCTAATTTTTCCCCAATACTTGCTATCATTCATTATGCAACTATGAGAAAGTTGAGTTGAATTTTCTGACTATGTTTCTTTCCTTATTGAATTATACAAACTAGTGGCTCTTTGAATTTCAGAGGTCATTCAGCATAATTACATATTGCTCTATTTTCTACTCATGTGCCTCCTGCATTTCATTGAACTAAAATTATAGCAAATATGTTCATTGAAATATGTTATTAGAAACCATATAAACCAGTCAAGAGAAGCATATTAATGTTAATATATATCTCTATATACTTTAGAAACATTAAATATTTTGTCAGAATCAACTGACCCCTTGGTGTCTGAAGTACTGTGCTTAACAGTCACATTTAAATGGTGTTGTCACTTAATTCCATCAAAAAGGACATTAAGCAAAACTAATGATCTTACAGATACTGTGAGAGATAAAATAGCATGCATTGTTTTCTCATAAAAAATGAAAGTGTTATGTACATAATGGCATTCTAAATATTATTAGGTAGTTAATATGACATGATTTAACAAACTTCCACCTCTGTTAGCAATACCTAACAATGATGTAAGAGTATGATGTAAGAGTATATTGAATATAATATACAATATACTCAAAGGATGGCCCAATGGTTCCTTAATTAATATCTAAAATATGCTTTTTAAAGTAATAAGCAAATTCCCTTTAGTTTACATTTTACCAATTTGGTGTAAAGCTGCTATGCTGTTAATTTAGTTTTCCTGGTGACATTTAATAATCCAGTAGACACCCTAAAATCTCTTAGAATATAAAAGCAGTCCAACTTGAAGACATGGGGTGGGGAGGGGGAAGCTGGGACGAAGTGAGAGAGTGGCATGGACTTATTATATGCACTACCAAATGTAAAATAGATAGCTAGTGGGAAGCAGCTGCATAGCACAGGGAGATCAGCTCAGTGCTTTGCGGCCACCTAGAGGGGTGGGATAGGGAGGGTGGAAGGGAGATGCAAGAGGGAGGGGATATGGGGATATATGTATGCATATGGCTGATTCACTTTTTTGTACAACAGGAACACAGTATTGTGAAGCAATTGTACTCCAATAAAGATCTATTAAAAAATAAATATGAATAAATAACCTAGGAAATAAATAGGCTTTTCCAAACCTTAAAAAAGAAAACAAAAAATAACAGTCCAAGATTACATCAGTATATGCTCGCCTGGCCAAGAACTCCCAAAATATATTTGGAACAGTGCCCACAATCAATGGTGCAAGAGGTCTGAAAAAGCTGTTTTTTTTTTGGGTTTTTTTGGTTTGTTTTTGTTTCTACTTCTGAAAGGTAAATACAGAATGGATGTTTTAAAGTAAAGGCTGAAACGGATACTCTCCTGACAAACTAATATTCAAAATTTCATTAGAACTAGAGAGATGAAATCAAGATTCTCATAACTTTTACTCATTCATCCGTGTCATTCATTCATTCATTGAATCATCCAGCAAACATTTAAATGCCTACTCGAAAGAGAGAAAAAAATGTACTGGATGCTTAAAATAGTATCACATTCATAAATACAATGGTGTGGAAAAGAGTATTTCTGTCAAAAATTAAAGACAGAAATACCCTTTTAAATTTGTGTTCCAAAATCAGACTTTTATAATTTAAATAAAATAAAAATAATTATGTATTTAAAAATGTTCTCAGGGTTGATTAAATGAAAGATGCCAGTTTCTTCAGCTTTTCAGTTCAGAATAAAACTTGTCT